>NW_028281008.1:300000-595000 GCF_059751285.1 Brachycentrus maculatus | reverse complement strand
AAAATATATTTATTAGTTTCTAAAAAAAAAAAACATAAATAAGTAATAATACAATCAAGTATTGATAAACTGTTGTCAGCTGTCATCGGGTTCTTAGAATAAATTATCATTTAAAAAATCTTACTAATAAATGTACTTATTTATTTGTTTATTTTATTTTTATTTCATCATACGCATAATTACAAATTACAAATTATAAATAACGATAATATGCCCCACTGAGTTTTCCACTAAAATATTTATTTATAAAATTTTATGATTGAAAATTGATTATGATGTGCAATGAAATATGACATGGCCGAATGATGCGGCCTATCTCAGATCCACCTACATCCATTATCGATGTATGTATGTACATACGTGTATGTTTAAATGTTATTAAGAAATATGTTTATCTGAAAAGATATTGCCTGTATTTTAATTTTTTTTGTCTGTTAAATTTCTGATCAGTATTTTTGTATTACAGATAGAACAAATTGATTGTTTTGCATTTACCTTGATACCGTATCTTCCAAATTCGTTTAGTTCAACGGGTATATTTTTGTGTTACACGTCGATTCGAAGCGCTGTTCGTGTCAAGGATCGTGCATATCAAGTTTGCGAACGACCTCCATTGCACCGTTCCGTTTCCAAATTGTATTCTGTTCTCTATCTAATTCCAGGCTCTATTCTCTAAACATATTCAAAGTTTAATCTTTTAATCGAAAGTCAATCCGAAAAAGGAGAAAAACCAGTTCCTCACCCCCTGTATTCCACCCTCATCAATTTTTTGTTTAAATTGCTAAAATGTATTATAAACCTGTGAGAGGTAACTAACATTACTAATATTTTTATTTAAAAAAAAAACGAAAATTACTAACCACAACGTAAATACTTTAAAAATTAATAGTATTTTCAAAAATATATAAAAACATGTCAAACACAAGCAAAAGTATACATTTTGATTACGAGTGATATCAAAACGCTGGGATGCGTTTGTTTTTTGTTATGTTAAAATTATTAAATCCTCAAACGATTTTGAAGAATTGACATACAACTCTCGTTAAATGTATTAACTGTGTCTCGGCCAAGTTAACATTTCAGCCTCGTCCACGATCGCTAGGTGTAGTTTGAATTCGGTCTACGAATAAAGCATTTGCTTCATTGCACTGACATGGGCATCATTAGTCACGTCACTTTGAATCAACTCACTCCGCTGCATCTAAATAATGAAATGCCAGCCTTGCTATTGGTCAGCTGAACAGGAGATCGCAAGATTATGTCACGCGCTTGTATTCTTGAATTACGTTTAATGATTGATTTTTAACACGACGAAATTCTTTCACGTAATGTCAGTTTGTAGTCTGCCGATAACAGCAGCTGTAAAGGTAACATTACCCGTGTATTTTGTAGCGCCTGTCAATGTATGGACGTATTGAGTGGATATAATTATATTTTTTCATCGAATACTGGTCCGATATAAAAGAAAATCTAAATGAATACCACACTACTATTACAAATATAATTAGGGTAAAAAGTCGTAAAGGGAGTTAACATTTACTATAGTTAAATAAAGGTCTTGTCATGCGTCTTAACGACTTAAGCCTTAAATCGACCAATAGAAAAGCAAATATACCAGACACAAATCATGACACATTGCACAAGTAGATACTGATATATTGAACGCTGTCCCACCGCATGCCCAGATTTGATACAGAAGCATCTAGGCTTCCTGACAGACCTGCTCTTGCAAAGCAATTTTTTTAAAACTAAGTTGCGAAATTTATTGAAAATGTGAAACAACATAAAATTGTATCCCAATTTTACTGTGAATTTACATTTAAAAGCTTTCGATATACCTTTCACTGCCAATCCAAAGAAATACAAGTTTGAAATCCGCCACCAAATTTTCTAGAAGTACCCCTAAGAAGTAGATACTGATGCAAATTATCATCGAAAATCTCATTTGTTTTTTTAAGGATGGCGGTTACGTTTGCTTTGGGGTTTTCGGCACATGAGTCTTGATCGCCAGAAAATTTACTAAAAATTATGATAACTTTGAATAGATAAGGGTAGCATACGAATGATGAAGATCGGCCTAATATTATTTTATTGAAGACTTTTTTTTACAATGTCAAATTGTAAATACAATATTTGTGAATACACGCTATACCCTTATTTAATAATTATTCTTTATGCAATAAGTCCGGTGAATGATATTGTATAACAAATCATATCTATTTTCTTGTATTATAGAACCGATACTAAAACAAGTCAATAATATTTTTGTCAAGTTTTTTTATTGGTTTGTGTCACGTATAGATTGGTCGCGTTATACGAGTATTAGTCATCCTCAGTTTTCTGTTGTTCCAATGTAAAGCTTCAATAAATCTTATTTAATATCCCTCCAATGAAACTAATACTGTGTATCTATCCTAGTTATACGTTGATATTGCGTGGTACAACATTTTACGTTTGCTATTTCAATTTTCGAGAAACGACTTGTGTACCTCTATTGAGTTTTGATATTAGCAAACAAAAAATATCGAAATGAAGATGAAAGAAACCGCATTTACTATCAATTATCTACGAGCTTAACTAAAAATAGTTCAAAGTCATGTATCATTGTTGTATAAATATTACCTCCAAACGTTTCACGATTTTAAATTGTTCAATAACCGAAAATGTTATGTCGATTTTTTTATAAAGTTATATTCGTTAAAAACTTAACTTGAACGTTTCGCATTAACCTCTAACGTTATTTTTCATGCCATGACTATGTCACATTGCTTTATTTGTTACACTCGTTTATTACGTACAAATCTGTTCATTCAGGACATCCAAACAAGAAAAGTGCAATTTGTAAGGATGTTTTTCATTGTTTTATAAGAAATTTTAGCTTGCACTGTACTCGTGCGGACCTATTATAGCTTCAATGGCAGGCGCCGCGCGCCGTGGCGTAGTTGGGTAGACGCTTGACTGCAAAACTGGCGTCGCGGATTCGATTCCCGCCAAGTGCACGATATTGCAATAAATATTTATTTTATTTGGTCTGGGTGTTTGTGATGTATTTTTCACATTTACCTTCCCTATCTTTACTATCCTACTGCAGACAAGCCTCTAAAAGTAAAGGCTTTACGGGTTATTCCTTTATTTAATGTAACAGGCGCCCAGGTACATACAAGGCAGGGAAATATCTCATATTAATTTTCAAACATGTATAATCTCGAGCCTTTTCAGTAAACGGCAGGGCACTAGATCTTACTAAATCCGACACAACCTGCTTCTGTATAAATCGTGTATACGTTCAATAACAAAATGTATACACTTATATGTATTTATATTCATGTCCTAGTATATGTATTCGACAATATTATTCAATTTGTGAACTAACAAACTCATCTCACGAATTTCCATTATTTCCCGAAGTTAAAGTTTGCAATTTTGTCGGGCGGTTAACGAACGGTAGATGATCGCGCACGATTTACGATAAATTTGCGCTACTAATTTATACTTTCCATCGCGTAAAGTTTCTCTGCAGGATGAATCTGGCTGTGATCATTAAATAATAAATCTTAGCGGATCGGATACCGACTTAATGAGTACTTAGCACTAACAAATTAGCCGCCAATTCAAATGATCGATTGTAGAAATTGGTTCAACTTCGCGTAATCGTAATAACCTTATTTTTCGGGGGTTTGCGTGATCCGGTCGTATAAATCTGATTTAACAGACGAATAAAACGAAGAAATTAACTTCTGAACTACGCCATCACTGAAGGGGAAGGGGGTGGTTTGGATATTTTCATTTATAAATCGAATCAATTACATTTTATGCTTCGGTACCTGGAAAGTCTGCACGGCCCCTTGGGAGTCTAGCAAACGTTACTCAATTTTTCGCAATCTTGATTTACGTCCCTGTATCAAAAAATACAATCATATAATCAAAACAGAACAGAAACCAAGGCATAATATTTGTTGACATTAATTTTGTGGAATAACATGATGATTTAAATATAAAAATAAAACACTTACATTAGTCGACTTTTCTGGTTTTTTTAACACCAACATCTTCGAGAACTGTAGATGTTATCATCAACAGCTTGAGTTCCCGAAACTAGTTGTCTTATACAAGTGTTTAATTTTTATACATATTTAAAAGAGACGGGGGCAGGACAACATACTAGACGAGAAAATTTGTAGTTTATAATTCACCATAGAAACATATGTATAACTATAAACATAACAACTAAAACAAAGCATCTTTTTCACACTGTACGACACTTTTTTTTCACTTTACGACCTGACATTGACCGACTTAAGTGATCACTTTGTACACTACGGAACGTTCACCGTTCTGCCCATTATTGAACTTTTTTTGGATTCCCTTCGTACAAAAAGTTACTTTATCCTGAATGAATATCCAGTGTTTAAGTACACTCAAGTCAGAAAATATTTTTAAATAGTATAATTTATAATATGAAGGCAATTTAATCAGTCCTGTTCTCTTGATCTTGTATATGGGAACGGAATATATTATATTTTAAGGGATACAAATGACGTAAGTGACTTTACGAGAGAAACGAAATAATTGTGGACTAGAAAAGATTGTAGAAAATGTGAATTGCTCTTGTATTCAGACGGGGCGTCTCCTGACATACTCGCGCTACTTCACAAAGGAATGTACGAGGCTTTGTCTCCCGTCTGAAACGTGTGTATTATTTTCAGTTCTTTTTGAGTCATGAAACATTTCATTATTTTCTAAAGTAAAAACGAGATCGTGGAATGTTTAATTTTAGCCTTCTTCACACAAAACAATATGGTTTTTTGAACATTTTGTTATTTTAGGCCAAGGGTAAATAATACATTTTTAACTTACCTGCATCTAAGGGTGTACAAGTCACTGAAGAGGATGGAAATCAGATTTAGTTTATTAAATACATAATAACACAAACAAGGTCTTCATGTCTCATCATAAATTTCACAAAAATAAAATATTTTAACCTTTCCCATTCTCGATAACACTAGTTTTTACAAACAATCTTCGCCTCTTCTGATCTGACTACTTTCAAGTATTTTAAATATTTGATCGTGCCATGTCTTCCTTTGCGAGGCACTTTCGCCTCATAAATTTGTTTTACTTACTTTTTACATTTTACTTATTTTTAGATTATAAAATGAGCAGTGTCCAACTTACACGTATGCACCCGAAAAAAGTAACAGTCACTTAATAATTTGGGGTCTTCTTCTTACACTTATCTCCACCCAATGGTGCATAAGGCACTGCGTTGCATCAACGCAGTATTATATTGATCGTTAATTTCAGGAGTCGATTTTTATAGCATAGACCCATAAATAAGTTAGTTAGCGTCAGTAAAAACTAGTGTTATCGAGAATGGGAAAGGTTAAAATATTTTCTTTTTATGAAGTTTATGATGAGACGTGAAGACTTTGTTGTTGTGTTTATGTATTTAATAAACTAAACCTGATTTCCATCCCCTTCAGTGCCCTGTACACCCTTAGATGCAGGTAAGGGATATAAGAAGACAAATACCATATTGCTAAACTCTACGGCATCATTACATTGCTATGACCGAACCAGTTATGATCTCAAGCGACCGGCTATGTGTTGATAATAGTTGCCCGGAGTGTCCTAGATTTTTCTCGTAGTTAGCGTATTGATATTTACGCAGCAGTATTGCTTTTGACACCCCCCCGAGTTTAGACCTCCACCCCATCCCTCCCGCACCCGCCGCCCAGGGCCGCCTCGCCTAGTGAATCGATAGACCGACCGAAGTTCAAGGTTGGCAGAGACGCAATCCAGCGCGTTCCGATCATTTCACAAATCCCGCACTTCGCGCACGCACACAGCCATCTTTCCTATCCATATAAAAATAACCCCCCGGGTATTGGTGTCACCGCTGCAAAAAATGCCTTCCAGCTCAACAGCACAATTGGGTTGAATCTCTCGATTACGTCATCTCCAGGGCGGAATCACACAATAGAGCCCACGCGCAAAACAACGACTGGCTTATCTACGCTCCGAGGTTTCGCCGGACTCTGAGGATGTTTTCCATTTTGTAACTCGGACGTTTTGAAAACAAGCTGAACTTCATGGTATCTAGGAAAACTTACTGTTTGCGCATGCATTATTTAAATTGCTGCGGTCATTTGAGCGCCGAGTACCTATGTATGTTTGTTCCATTTTTATTATTTAATTCCATTTATCTGACTATGCTTGTGCTGTTTTTTATGTCTTTGTTTTGAATTTCAGATAGTTTATACCTATGTTAAAATTATATCTATGATTTAAGTGTTGAACAATATCTCAACATACAAGAAAAAGTCTATTTGGATTGGATTCTATTTTATTTACAGGCTACGTCTTTGTTGAAATATTTTTTTTGAATATATTTATTTAAAAAAAACACTTTACTTAACCTCTTTCATATTGATTTCTCAACATAGATGAAGAAGAATATGGAAGTTTGAGTATTTACACGGCTTACGACCTGTCATAGACTAGTTTAAGCGATTACTTATTTTTCTAAACATGTCACCTCCATATTCTTCATTGTATATCTATTTGGATAAATTAATACAAAACAACTCTGAATTGGACAAAACTCAGATTTATGAACAAAGATTTAGATGCCCAAGGGGCTCAAAATAAGTATTAAGTTATTTTTAACCTTAATATATATTTAATATAACCTTATGCTGGTATATTACTTTCATGCAACTAACGATTAAGATGACACTGTTTTGATACGATGCAGTATCCTATGCACTACTGGATAAGCGTTTTAAACGTCAGTACTATCTAATTTTGAATTTCATTAAATAAATAGAAGCCTTTTTTCTCCACCTAGAGCGATACGGTACACAATACAACATATGTACATGTACATTTATAACCATACATTTTTGTATGTAAGATCAATACTCAATATCCACAAACCACATTCTCCTTGACACCGGCTTAATTTGCATGAAATATCACAAAGCAATTTTTTATCAACAACACTTTACCTCGTGTAGTCTGAGTGTTTACACTTAAAACATACTTAAAATGGTTTAATCTTTTAAAATCTTTCGAGTCTTGCGTTTCGTAATACACAAATGTAGGAATATAGGTACCGTAAGCGTAAAATTGCCACATTAACCTATTACGTTATTTGCTTTCAGTTGTCCTTTCAACTGTCAATTGAACCATGCAATACGTTGTTTGTACACTCTACCTTATTGGAACCTAAGTGCAATAACAGGTATATTATTTGAATAGATATCTCGATTATGTGTTATTATCTTTAAACTAAAAAGAAGTCAACAAATGTTGAATATTTCGAAAAACTTAATAACCCTTGAAACATCGTCTTTAAAATACAAACTCATTAACTTATGGGTACCTGGTCACCAGTAGTACTTCTGACAGCGCCAGAAGTACAGATAAGGACTGGGGTATATAAATAATTTTAGTACATCATTAACAATATCAAATATTCTTAATGAATCAAACCACATTTTGGTCAATTTATCATTGATGAAAAAAAAAAGTTGTTCGAATATCATTTTAGTCAGATATGTTTGTACTGCAGGAAGTTTGTGGGAAGCCTGTCATAATTTGTCATAAATAATCCTCCAAATATCTTTACACAGCAATATCAATTATTTCCCAATATACTATTTTATCATGTGTCTATAACGTATACAGTATAATACCCATATCTACCAATTCATCCATAGAAATGGGAGCTATAAATTAATGAAAGTAGTTAGAATGTCTTTGGTATGTGCCATGACATAATATATTTAGTAGGTTTTCGATATAATTAATGAGAATGTGTTATTTTTGTCACAAGTTTCCCAAAGACCTCCATTAAGTCGATGAATTAATTACCTAATAGGTGGTAAATATCTTAGAGAGTATATGAATCTTCGAAGTATCGAAAATACCTAACGCCTTACCTTTATATTGATTTTAATGATTTTACAACAAACTGTGGCGTTTCGAAAATGAAGTTTTATTTTCACAAAAAAAAATATGTGTTGGAAACCAGAGACCATGTTTCCCTCAGCATTGCTTTACATTACCCGTAAATATTAAATAATATCATTATTCGCTGTTTTTTGTCTGTTTCCGTCTTTTTTTTAGGTTAATTACTCCTATATATTTGGCAGATTTTTTTAATAATATTGGTCAAAAGAGTTTTTGGTCATAAATAAAAACTTGTCTTATGCTTGCAAGAAAAGAAATTGACAAAGAAAAAAGTTTTTTTCCTAAATAAGAATCTGAACAATTAGAACGATTCGCGAAAATTCTATATTAGAACTAAAGAAGATTTGAGGTTCTTATCAAAATTGTGAGTAATAGCTTCCTTTGCTCTCCTCGACAAATAATCTGCTACTAAAGCCGGTGCCGTTCCAACATTATTTTTAATGCGAAATTTTCAAGTGATTTGGGAAAATGAACGCGATGAATTTGTTTGTCCTCTTCACGGACATTGACCTCCTAAATAATAATGTTGTCGCCAGAATAAACTCATCGCGTGGTCAGTTTATTTTCGGTACACAAATTTCTGCGCCGTTTTGTACCAATAAATTTAACACAAATCTGGTGTGACTCGTTAAAATGTCAAACGTTTATTTCATGAATGGATTCTGTATTTTAGATATTCGGTTTATTTTAGTGAAATGATCTACATAGTGAATGTTTCAATGTCACTGTTTGGCGGTCAAGGTGGCGATGGTCTGTCCTATTTGACCTTATTTGTATAAAAATATAGCGCTATTGAGTTTTCGACGTATCAGTATTTCAATATCACATGAAGGTCGACCATTTCTTCTACGTAAATACTGACTTTACACAAACGTGTTCTCTGTAACGAGAAAGTGCCGAAAGGGTAACAATGTAAACAACATAAGCAAACAACGTTACACCTTACTTATATTACAATAAGTTCAAATACGTAAGTTGTATCAGTGGCGGATCTACAATATATAGGAGCATAATGAAAAATGAAATCCAGTGAATTAATTTTAAAATACATCAGTTAAATTGGATACAATGAAATCTTGTTAATGTAACTATTTTCATACCCTTGCAATCATTAATAAAAACATCGAAAATCAAAAATCGTGACGTCAAAAACTGGTCTTCTGCTTACGAGATAAAAGTTGACAAGGGAGCCATCAACTCTATAATATTCCAGCTTCTTGAAAGGGGTGGGAAGCCGTAAGATGTTAAAAAAAGACAAAATTTATTTTTTGGTCACTTGGTTAATTATCAAATATTAAGCCAATCTCAAAATCGCGGTTGAGTTTTAAATATATACCTCTCAAGTATCGACATGTTTTTTAACCTATTTTTTATCAGCATCCCTTCTTAAAATAGTCACCGCACGTCCCTGACATCACCTGATTTCAACCGTAACCTTTTGAAAGCTCAATCTTAATTCTACCAATGACTTCAATCTGAATTGACGTTTTCCTCTATTAAAGTACCAAACATGGCCAGCACTTAGTAATAAAGACCAATTAGTGATATTTAGATTAACTTTTTGAATCACCGGCACCTTAATTGATTTTTCACTTTAAAATCAAAGCTGTCTTTATTTGAAGCGAATTAAAAAAGCAATGCTACTGTGACTTATCAATAAAAACAAATAATCCCAGACACATTATATGGGTAGGATTTAATTAAAAATTGATATTTAATCTCTGCCAAGCAAAAGGTTCCATCAAATGTCAGCTCACGAAGTAATTGAATTTTTAAATATAATATGTCACCTTGGAAAGACAGGGCAAAACTGATCACCTTACCTTCTCTCGATTTTCGATCAAGATAGATGGGTCACTCCTTGTGGGTGTCTGGGTGCCATCTCCTACCGGAATACCGGAGGTGGTCTCAGTTTTTTCAACAAGAATCGCGTGAATCCTTTGTGGTTAGTTCTTAAAATAAGTACTTTTCTTTAGCCAGCAAATTAAACACTAATGCGCATGCGTGATCTTTATTTGAAACAAAACATAACCTCTAGTTTTGTTTTGGCAAAAAGTTTGAAGATCAGTTTAACTTGATCAGTCCGATCCCCGTGCACCAATGAATAAAAATATGTGTTGAGAAATTAATAAAAATCTTGACATATTACAATATAAACATAACTCGTCTATGAAGTAACTCCAACATTTGTAAATAAAAACTCTAACATACTTGTGAATTTAAAAAAAATGGCATACTTTAAATAATTGGTAGAATGCTATTAAAAATTATGTTTGAAGCGCTTTCTTATATATGGAACGATTCAGAAAAGAGTCTTACATTAATTATTTGAGGTCTTTGCTAAATTATTAAAAATAACACATTTTATTTTATTGTAATATAGATGTTGCCTTCAAAGTTAAATCTGGAAAATCGCTTGTAGGTACTCTGTCACTTGCGACACATATACAACTTTTCGAAATTTAAGTAATGTGGTTGTCAATTTTGGGTAGAATAGTGAATGTTACGATCTACAATATAAATTCATCACTTAAACTAGCCGATGACCGGTCGTAAACCCTATAAAGATTGCTATGTTCTTATCGACTTCTTAAACTATGTGGAGATATTATTAAAAATCACGACAAATAAATTGAAGAACAAAAAAAAAGAAATTTCGCAATGACGCGCAAGTAAAATTCTCTGAAATTAAAATAGTAAATCTTTCTGGTATCTAGTATCTAGTAATTTATTACATTTTGACTGTTTTTTTTCAAATGATCCGAAGATTCCGTTGTTTTTTTTTAACAGGACACTCTGTATAAGATACATTCGAATGAGTTTTTTTTTCTTTGCTGTTCTGGCAGTTTTATTTGTATTTATTTTTACATATACAAAGCTATGGATATAAACCGCTTATACATGGTCCATTTCCTGCAAATCGAAACACGTTT
The DNA here is from genome assembly GCF_059751285.1 of Brachycentrus maculatus. Classification (NCBI taxonomy): domain Eukaryota; kingdom Metazoa; phylum Arthropoda; class Insecta; order Trichoptera; family Brachycentridae; genus Brachycentrus; species Brachycentrus maculatus. Next base: position 584,090 of record NW_028281008.1, on the reverse strand, counting down.
TCTACTTTTTATCTTTTTTGTTATGACATCATACCCGTATGACACGCGCGTCTGTTACAGTGCAGAGCGGTGTTCTCGTATTAATTTTGAGAATAATAAAAGAAATAAAATTAAAATAAAACATAAACGTGTTTAGTTATGTGTTTCAGCCTACACGTGCAAATGGTATACTGTTATTCATACAAGTAATGAAAAATATAGATTTACTACTGCGTTGATTAGATGTTTCTGACAGTTTCTACAAAACAGATTGATGGATGTAAAGTGATAATGCCTGCATATATTAAAATAAATTAATTGAAACTAAGAGGCCTTACTGCATTCATGAATATTATATTTCAATATTTTAATGATATGAATCATATTTATCGATAAAAATCTCTGTTCTTAAAATCCCTTTGTTTAGCATTTTTTCTATCAAGCTATTCATACCATCTTTCTTCTCCTATACCATAACTCAAATTCTTGTAATATTTATCTTTCTCTAAGTAAGAAGTCGTACTTCGAAAAAAGGACCTTTTTAGAAACAATCGAAAAGCGAAGATGGAATATGTAGGAATATATTCTGCAGTACGACAACTTTATCACTTAATAATAGAGTAAAAGTTGATGGGAAGAGTGAAAAATTAGGAGCATAAAGGGACAATCAAAAGAAAAGACGTCGTGTAGTCTAAACATATAAAACCCTGGCTTTGAACATGTTTGAAGCGATAGAAGGTGGAGCACAGACAAGGCTTTTAACTTTTTTAAAGGAAATCAAATATTTGTATTTTTATGATTTACACTAATATTTCAATTCAATATTATAATATTTTCATTTGAGCCTAAGCGATTTATGTTAGAAAACAGGAATCTAGCTGTGGCATATTGGGGTTCGACCCTAGAGCCTCTGATTTTCATTCAAAAGGTCCTCGGTTTGATTATTTATTGGATTGAAATGCATATTTATTTTTCATAATTGGGTAAAATGTCTGCGTACATACATATCGCTCACTCCTTTTCAACAACGTCATATATCAAAAAACTTGATTTTTCAGGAGATCGTTTTTAAAGTTTAAAAATGTATTTTACGCTATAATGAACCAATTTCTTTTAAATTTTAATCACAAAGTTACGCTTAAAAAATCCCAAACTGCGTGACCGAAGAAATGATAGTCTTTGACCCTATTTGATATTTATTTTATTTGACTACATTATAAGTGAATATTAACCTAGTTTTAAAGACATATGTAATACCAAAATTAACGCTCCGTTACACGTTCCAAAACTAAGCCAATAATTATGGTCAGCAAAAAACTGAACTTTTTATCGTTTTTAGATGTTTTTTTTAGATTTTGGCGTACAAAATCCGATTTGGAGATCAAAGTTTGATCAATTTTGCTTTCACAATATATATATATTGTATGTATATATGAATTTCGCCACTGAAATCGTGACTTTACGTCAATATTTCAAAAACTGCATGTGATCGAACGATTCCGTTCTGATCAGATTTAGCGTGCCGAAATACATAAATTGAGTTTTTTTGCCTAGAATTTTTCACTTAATAATTACATTAAATTATAGTTACTTTGAACATAAAGACTAAACTCACTCACGTTTAGGAATAGGCTATAAAACTTACAACATTGAAGCCTAAGTAGGGGCTTAATAAGCACTGATGCATAAGCCGTAGCTTAAACTCAGTCACTTGGACGTTAGGCAAAAAATACACAAAGTATGTATTATTCAACTTGAACGACTGAACATGTTTGCTGACCAATCTATTTTTTATACTTATGTCAATGAAGCGACTTTGCTTGTCAATTTAGGCATTAGAGAAAAAATAGTGTTATGATGTATATTTTATGAATTCAAGCACTAATAGTTTTCTTCTTTTTTTGTAACCCGCACCCAATGGTGCATAGGACACTTCATCTTATCGACGCAGTATTATCTTTATCGTTAATTGCACAAGGGCGAGGTGGTCAGTCCCGCGCTTCTTTTTCGAGTGCTAGATAATATTTTTTGAGATTGAAAATCACTTCTATTTTGCTTTCTTCTTTTTATTCATCGTTCTCTTTGTGTAATACCACTTTTCAAACTTTTGTAATTCCACATCCATTCGTTTGGTTCCTTTAAGAATGGAACTCGGGACCTCCAGCACTGTAGCCAATCACGCTTACAACTACACTACAGATATCGTTTTAGTCGATAATTATTTATAATTTATGTTTGAAGCAAAAACTTTGTGTTTTCCCATTTTATAATTAAAAAGTTAATTTGTTTTAAAATCACTATAAATATTTTATTATAATGTCTACCGGTTTCGAAGCACACCGCTTATTTTTCAAGACTGATTAATACTAAAAGACTAATTAATATCGGTAGGTAGACATTATAATTATGTTATAATAAAATATTTAATGTGATTTTTAAGCGAATTTATATTTCAATTATTACTTATTTATAAATTAATAAAAATATAATTAAAGTAGATGTTGTTTTAGGTACGCATAGGTACCTACTATATATATATACTATAATATTATTGTTCTATTAGCGACAACCCGACGAAAGCCTGTTGACGTCATCGTCTCTTGTGTTGGAATGTGGGTTAATTTAATTTAACGCGCCTTGTCCTGTATTTTCCTTTGCAGTGTACATATTCCCTTCATCCACATAATACGTGAAATGTACCTACCACCGCCCTTCCAGTGTACCCAATACAGTTTATGCAGCCATAGGTGCTGCTTTGTCGTTCTAATGATCACTTCTCTTTAGTCGGACAGTCGAGGACCAAAAACAATTACCACATTTCCATTCAAACATTCATACGAACAAGAGGTGTGTAAACAACGTGTACTCGCTATTTTTTCGATTATTCGTTACTTTGTCTCGGTGTCCATTTCTTTCCAGTTTTGATGTCAAATATATCTAGAGGTAAAAATACACAACCAAATTTGTGCACTAATTAGCTTTAATTTATCGAATCTCACATGAAATTATTTAAATAAAATCGTTTTATTTATCAACTGTATCTGATACGAGCCAATCGTGATTTTCACTGTGACAATTATTCAGGGTATTGGCATTGGACATATCGCAAACAAATAAACCAACATTTCTTGAATGTTTCCCGCAGATACTTTGTGGTACATTTTATGAAGTTTAATTAAACCAACGTAGATTTTCACGGCCACAGGGTAGAAATTATACTGTTAATAATATAAATTTTCATTATGAATGCTGGCAAACTTCGCTTTTTTGTTACACATTTTTGTACCTCGAAAAGACCAGTGCCAGAGTTGCCAAAATATTGATAAGAGACCATGTTTGGTCACAGTTCAACCCTTAAATATATTTATGACAGCAATATTCACAACCTTTTTAAGTTGTCCAAATATTTGTTTACGAATGATAGATTTTGCTGTTTTGTATAGAAGCTATTTACCAGAATTAGTATAAAATATATTGATCACTTAAACCAGACAATAGAAGGTCGTAGTCTCATCTACTTCTTCGTATTTACTGTATCAGCAATGAAATATTAAATTATGATATTAAGATGTGAATATGGAAGCCTGGGTATTTAAGGAGCTTACAACTTGTCGTTGGCTGGTAAAAGAATGTAGTATCTATCGTATTATATGAATTAAATAACGTTTTGCAGCAAGAGTGTGTACTAACGTATACAGTTGTCAGTAGTTGTCGCCAATCTTCGTTTTATCGCATGTTGGGTTATGCTGTCATCTTGATTATATTACTTCAAGAATACAAGGCTTTTGATCCCAGCTGTAGTAAAATCGAAAAAGGGTTCGGGATTAATGCCTTCGACCGTACACAGTATTATTATATAGGTACCCAATGTGTGTCAACGTACTTGGGGTATATCCAGGTCACAAGGACGGACATTTTTATGTCCGTCGCCAACTCGTCGGGCATATGTACCAGCAAACACATTTCTCAACTTCCAGAGAGAGCTTTGAAAATAAATTGTGAAGTCTTAATTTTGAGGTTTAATCATATTTTTTGCAAGCAATAAATTATCCTTTGTAAATATGGTCCACTCTGGTGAATATTTGCTTAACCGTTTTAGTGCGAAGATATTTTTTGAATTTTTTTAATACTGTTCTTCAAAAACGTTCCATTTAAATTTAGTGGACATTGTAAAAGCGAAAACAATAGATTTTTATTCAAAAACATGTATTTCTATTTTTCACCAAAAAATCGCTAAATATCTTTGTTTGTAAATATTATTGACGATGCGAAATAACCTCCCAAGCTCGACCTCCAAAATACACTAGTATTTTGGAGGTCGAGCTCATCGTCAGTATATCGACCGCCACGCTTTTAACAAAGTATACCTGAGTCGATATATCGATTATCACCACATCAAACGGTCAATAATAGTGATTGCGACAAAAAAAACGAGTAGGTTACCTTTTTTGCTTTTTCTCTATTGTACATCCACAAACAGTTACTAACTTATTCGCAAAACGGAATTTGAAATACAATTATTTTTTAGAAACCAACAAAATTTATCCCATTATATACATACGTACTTCTTTATTTGCCGAAATTAAAGCGTTTTATAATAAAATAACGATTTTAATTAGAACCTCAATTTTATTGCACTTATCTCGTAATTTGATTATATTATGCATACGAAATGCAATACGTTCGTTTTCAGTATCACAAAGGAGTAGCGTGCGAGAATGTTACGAACGGCTGTGCAGACGCAGAAATATGTCAACTAAATATTTATTTATAATGAGTTAATTCCACAAATTCCATCTAATCATCGGTTATGCACATTTTTTTAATGTCATGTTTTCTAGTACTTTGTACGTCCATTTTTGTAAAACTTTATGTCTTTGATTTTTTAAATGAAATATTTATTGGTCTATCTAGAGAACATGGCAGGAAACTCACCAATAAAATATAATATTCAGTAATATAACTTGGCAATAAAAGGAAGAAGAAAAAAAACATATTTAGAGTTCATATTATTTTTTGACATCTCATCAAAGATGAAGAAGAATATGGAAGTCTGGGCATTTACGTAAAAACTCCTATAATTGGAGATAATCCAGATTTTGTGAACAAGTATTTGGACACATTAAAAAATGTTGTAAAGTATATTAAGAGTTCTTTGTATAGTATGAAATATTCATCCCTTTCATAGCTATTAGACATAATGATATGATTGAGGAATCTTGTACGCAAGATATAAGTGTGAGATTCATTGTATCAGAATATTCTCTGAAGTATATCACAAATAACAAAAAAATCACCGCATACCACATCATACTGAATCACAGCAAGGCGAACTCTACTTTATGGTAACGGATTATGTATAAGGAATGACTTCTGTTTTGTTTTATTTTATTGACAAGAGAAATAGTTGCAGTAACGCACACTCATGCATAATGCATAATATAATACATACACAGCTTGATATTAATTCTTTTTTTTTAAATCATACATAAAAACATGTTTTGTACACATTGCATGTCTCATTATATTATTGTAGATATCCATATGGACGGAATCGGATCAGAATGGATGGTGAGTTGATGGAGAAGATGACGAAAAGTAATACTTACATATATAACATATCGCAAGGATTTTTTTTTATTAATCATTGAACCTTGTACATATCTGCTTTATTTTTTTTCTTTAATATTTTTGCTGATATTTTTTAACTGGATAATATCCGTATTCACAAGTCCTGTCAATATCTCAAAATGTAACGAAAGCTATAAACGGAGGGGAGACCGGCCTAATATTTTGTATGGACTCTTCGCTACAAGTTCAAATCATATTATTTTTTTACATCTCATCAAAATGAAGATTGGGCAAGTCTGGGCATTTACGGGACTGACGACCGTCATAGGCTGGTTTAAGTGATCACTTTACGCAGTGTAACATTCACCAATTCTACCCATTATTGACAACCACACTACTCAAATTCTTGGAAGTTCTATATATATGAAACAATTTTTCAACCTTATTCTTGAATCACTAGAACTTCACTAGAGACATCTATTGGTGAGATGAAAAGAAGCTTTTTACTGAGCAGAAACTCTTTTGTTAGTATGTGAGGTCCGAATCCTGGATTATGTTGCACTCAAAATGTTGTAAGTTCAAATTATAAAAGGAATTAATACGTGCATAACAAGTAAAAATATAAAGTGTGTATAACGCAAAACTAGGTGAAATTTTTTCTGATATTCAACCGTGTCTAATTACGAAGCCGTTTATTTTTATTTAAAAATAAATTTAAAAATATAAAAAAATATTTGGGCTCGTCCGGGATTTGAACCCGGGACCTCTCGCACCCTAAGCGAAAATCATACCCCTAGACCAACGAGCCGGTACGGATGCAGTGATAAAAACATAATATTAGAAAGTATTGTATATAGAAACGTGCCCACAGCTCAATTAAATTTGCGGTATCAGCAGTAAGAATACGTAACTCGAACTAACGTGTAATTGTCGTGTCGTAATCCTAATATCATGTTTTGCTATGTTAGCCTAGCACGCAGACTGTTATCTGTTTCTTTTAAACTCTTGTACCCAATAATAATAAATACATATATTTTATTAATAGGTTTTTTTTTTGCAAATTATGGTAAAAAAAAAGTAAATCAGGTTCTTTTGCATTTTGAGTGTGTCCAAATACTGCTTCGCATGTCTGGATTACCTCCAAATAGGAGTTATTAAAAAAAAATATATATCTCAAAATAGACGAAGAAGAATATGGAAGTCTGGACATTTACAGGGTGAATTCTAGTGAAGTCAAGCACTGTGTTTCGAGTTTGAGTAATATAATCTAGAAGTTTCAAGAATTTGACCAGTATGGATGTCAATCATGGGTAGAATTGGTGAATGTTACACGTGTGTAAAATGATCACTTAAACCAGCCTATGATGGTCGTAAGCGGTGTAAATACCCAGATTTCATTACTCTTCTTTATCTTTGTTGAGATGTAAAAAAATCAGGTTCTTGGAGCTACATACATTATTTATTTAAATAAATTCTCTGAGAATTGCGAATTTTTATTTTGTAATTCCTTTAGCGTCCCGTTGCCGACGCGTGTAAAAATTTATATAATAATGAATAATTTGAGCATTTTTTGTTTGTTTGTTTTATTTACAACATTAAAATGTAAGCAGGTTCTTCGGTGCTTCATTAAATATTCATTACGACGTTTTTTGTCTAGTTACGTCTCCCCAGTCGCCCCTGTCGCCCCTGTCGCCCCTGTCGCCCGTGTTGTCGATGCATTATTCAACAATGAACACCTGAGGTGAAGATGAAAATAGATCCATTGTAGAACAATGTTTATCGTGTTTTATTGTTGAAACTAATCAAAATACGATTTATTATACAAATGGAAGGTGAGATGTTATTCAAATGAGTCGCTCTCCTCACTAAACAGAGATATAACTATTCAGATGAAAAAACGATTAAGTTTTCGAAATATATACGAGTATATTGGGTTTTAAATTTTGTGTTGATTATTCGAGTGTATATGTTGAGTATTTTAAATAAATTATCAAATGTTCGTTCGTTCAAAATTTCAATGTTTCAAAAAATTGCTTACATTTGTTGACACAGTGTTGCATTCGACTACGCGTGTATTTATATTATTATGTTTACATAAAGTGATCACTCAAACCAGCCAATAACAAGTAGCCCTGTAAATTCCCAAACTTCCATATTATTCTTCATTCGTTGCATGTTGAGATTACATAAATAATTACATAAAATCTAAGTATAAATAACTCAAAGTGAAACAAATCCGGAATTTGTGAACAAATTTTGAACACTTAAAATGTTGCAAATAAATATTGCTCGATTAAAATACTTTTTTAAAAGTTTTCTTAAAAATATATATGACAAGTCTTTCGATGCATTCAGCATCATTATAAGAGACCGTATACGATGATTGATTTTGATGCTGAATGCATCGAAACTCGTGTAACAACAGATGTTAAGAAATAGTGGTAACTTACCGAGTAAATTTTAAATAATAATAAAATAAGCATTACTACAAAGTGGCTGCCAAATCAATTATTTAAATTATTTAATCTGCCTGCATATATTATAATTTAGACCATGTTACCAAGTACATTTTGAAATTATTTTTTTTCAAAGCATCAGGCAAGACTGCGATACCATTATTTTGATGCGTATAAATGTGGCCTCCATATTGGAATGCAAATCCGCCCACCGGAAAACATTTTTATTTGTTCCGATTAGTCAAATTTTGACACACAAAAAAAAGTAGGTAGGTACTCAGCAGAAACGAAAAAAAATGTACGAGATGGAGAATTCCATTGTTTATTTACGTTTACGTGTATCTTAAGTCGAATGCTTTTCTAGGAAATAAACTCGTAAGATTTTAACGGTGTATTATGTATTTACATAAGAGTACATATGTCACAAGTTGATTGAGAATACATAATATATTTTATTATCGTTGGTTTAGTTTCGACGAGTGTTTTCCCAATTGTCGTCTGTCGATATATGTCGATATATAACACGAGATTTAAAAAAAATGAAATTGCAATTTGAATCTAATTTTATATGTTAGTAACTATCATATTATTGACATATGATTGTGTAAAAATAGGTTTTGTAAGATGTATGAATAAAAAAGTAAAATTATAATATGTAGTGATATCCACAATTATAAAACTAGAAACAGAAATATAATAAGTTCGCCACATAGGAAAATATATTAACATCATTGCTCAAATTGCAATTTAAAAATTGATAATATACTTAAGATGGCATTAAGTGCGAAGATTAAACTTATGCCGCGGCGCGCCGCCTGAATTTAAATGTAAATGCTTAGTAAATTATAAAAGTATTAGGTATATCATTGTATGATAAAAATATATATGCTAGAAATTAATAATTTATTTTAGTAATAAGAATTTAGTATGTAAAAGTTAACATAACCATTTAGTATTTTAACTAACTAAAGTAAAAAAATATATATTCAGAAAACAATGTAAACATACTATAAAATAATAGTCAAACCCTTGTCAAGTTTGACATGTAATATAGAATTTTGTCTAGCCTTCCACTAGTCTGATGATATAATGACAAAACCCGATCGCTGATCAATAAAATAAATGTGGGAAAACTTTGTATAATTCTTAAAAAATATATTTGTTTGAAAATTGTATTATGTATGTTTAATATAATATTTTCCAATACAAATGTTCTACTCATACTTAATATACTTAAAAATATCAAATTCATTAATTAACGATATTTGAATTGTTGTAACTTTGATTAATTTTTCCATTAGTTCGGTTGGCAATGTATGTTTTGTCTATTGTTATTATTATATATACGTAATTTATCGTGTCCCCAACCCATTTACAATATCCGCGAGTTATCCAAAAGAATATCTGAATTTAGCAGTCACATTGTTGGATGAAATAAATGTCGTGACACGGTCCATGACCATTCATTTTGGTAACACGAATTACCAGTGTATTTTGTACAGGCGAGGTATTCCATTATTGGATTATTGTCGTATCAAAATAATAATGCTTTTATCTCGACAGATACTGCAGCACTATAGCAGTCAGATCGTGACAATTCCTTCAGACTTCAGACCTTCCAGTCATTTGGAATGGAATACATTTTTTAAAAATGTTTCGTACTCATTATCATGTTTTTTTATATTTTTTTAAAATCCTTATCATTTAGTTTGATAATGATTCCAAGTCTTTACTTTTTTATTATCTGGCGTAATTTGTAAAAGTTAACCATTACCATTATTTACCAATTGCCAATTGTTGTTAAAATTCTGCAATTAATTTCAGCACATTGTTCGCGCACAGTTTAATGTTTTGCGTCCTCATCCCAAAAATCCAATCCCCGATAAATCATTTAAATCATGTCAAAAATATCTGACAGATTGCCATGTTTTGGAGGACAACTACTTTGCGTTTAATATTTAAATGTTAAGTATCTCACTAATAATAGAGGCGACTTTATTATACGGTTTGTGATTCCTAATTAGTCTCTTTTTGATTATGAATTCAGATGCTTATGCATAAAAATGCACATGTTATGTATTAAATATAACCTTGTCAGTAAATGTTAGCAACATAATTAATATATTTTAATTTCCTTCTTCCTTTATTAATATTTAATGCTAGGCACTTTCATTTTTAAAAATTAAGAACTATTATGCAATTAATATTTGTTACGTAGTTAGTTCGCAAATTGTTTTCCTTCTACCGGGGTTATTAAAAGCTCTCGCCGGCTGCGCCTTTTCCCCCGATTTCATTACATCCTATTATTTCTCTCAAATTCATCGCTCAGTGGTCTCATTTATTATATAAACAACGAGAACCTTTCCCAGTGTGAAGGATCGTTTTATAGATACACAATGAGGAATTACATTGCTTTTCTTTAAAAAAAAATACACACCGCAGAAAGAAATAAAATTTCGTGGCCGTATTAATATCACTGCTCTATATATGGTATAAACAGTAAAAATTAAAATTATTATGCTATCGTATTTAATTAATCATTTAATTTAACGATTTGTAGAATAAAAGGAATCATGAATACTTTTATTACATTATATTATATAAGTTAGTCTTTTTTCGAATCTGATATTATGATAAGAATTAAATAATAATCGAACATTCTAATCAAGAAATTTTTTTTAATTCAGATTCGTTGTCTTAATGAACTATAGTATAATTGCAAGATTTTATTTTTTTTACATATTACGAAAAAATGTAAAATAAATCTACTAATATTATCAATGAATGAATGGACTAAATCATTTTAAGACATGATACAACAAGGTACCTACGAAAAAAAGAGTAACAAAAAGTATGTTTAAGGGCATTTAAAGCAAAAAGGCGTTAAAAATATTAAAAGAAATCATTAAAAATGATAATGTGTAACAAAGTCTACTCGTATATTTTAGCACTACACCAATTCTGCTATCTTAAACGCCTCTAGGTTAAGGTATTTGGCTAATTGAAACAACTAAGTATTCTTGAAGCAAATATTATTTAGCGTTTACTATAGTTTCAATAGAGTATAAAATTAAATAGATGTTTGAGAGGACACATGGAATCAAGGGTAACAAGATGATTTGCTATTTGAATTAAAAATATATTGTCATTTATTTGATTTTATTTAGAAAGTAATTAATAATCCATTAGTAGTGGATATAGCACATAAGTAAAGTTTGAACATTTACTATGCTCAAAACGAAAGTTACTTTTTTATCACAATGTGAACAGACACTTGTTCCGACCATCAAGTTGGGGTAGATTCATTTCCCCCCTGTTGGCACTCCCTTCCTTAGTAACACGTTTTAACTTCTACAAAAGTTGCGGAATACCGCAGACAAACTTAAAGCTCCAACCTTCTCCCTCCGCTCTTCATTCCAATTTCGTTGATTTACCTTTCAGTTTTCAGCTTCGTTTGTTTGTTCGAACGAAGGAAATCCAAATTGACTCGGAACTTTTCCTAATCGGTGTAAATTAAGACCGATAAGATATTATTTTTAAAATATTTTAATATTTACCTTTATCGCTTTTTCTATGATCAAAGATATTAATTAGGCTGGGTATTTAAAGACGGCAAAAACAATTTTTTTTTATGTAGAATATACATATACCAACTACAGTTTGTTCAATTATTAAAATATTTATTATTATTAAACTGAATTTTAATTTTATTTTTGGTATAAATAAACCACATTATAATTTACTTATAAAATGATCTTATATTTTCCTTATCGTGCCAAAACCTTATTTTATTTTCTTTAATGACGTTGTAGATATTTCACTCCAAGTATTACTGCTATAAAACAAATCTACCCTTTATGGTTTGATTTCGTGATATCTGTATATATTTTCACATTAAAATAAAACCGCTTTTCTCACTTTTAACACTGTGAATTGGTTTAATCTACTTCCCCTACAACTTCTACTACCTACTATTATTCCATTTTCTCGCATAGGTAGAGAGTATAAAGAAGACCATGTCCATATGGTTTGTGAAATATTCCTAGCGTCTTCCACATAAAAATATGTACCTAGTCTTTTCTGCCTTTTTATTTGGCAAATTTTTGATCTCATTTCAGGTATTAATTTAGTCACGCTAATCTTTCTTGGCCTTCATCACCTTACCCTTTTCACACGATTTCTTATACTTGTTTAACCATTATCTCGTCAGTCACCCTCTCCACTATCAAATCAACTCAAATACTCGTTTAAATCACGTGAATAATATCTGTAGGTACATTTTTTTTATATATTCTGTTTCAACTTATTATAATTCAAGATTTGAAGTTTAATAAAACTTTTTTTGTGCGATTTTGGGTCTTCTCAGTGGATACCAACTTTTTAAAAAATGGTTTAATATTTTCAGATCTATTAAAGATCAAGGTATAATAACGTTATATTTTTGATCAAAATTTTACTGGCAAATGTTCAGTATTTAAATTATTGGTATGCCATGAACGCGACGATATAAGTTTTTTTTTAAATCGTAAATTCCTGCAAAACTTTTGATACGTTTTTTTTATATGGATTTTTCTCTGTAATATGTATGTATGTTTCTCTTATAAAGTTTAAAAAAAATATTATCACGACAACTTCGTAATATATATTGCTTTTTGTACATGTACATTAAGTATAGAACTAACATTACATTCCAAATAAAAGATATTGATTTATCGAAAATTAATAAATCTGAAATTTATAATTTGCAATGCTCATCATATCCTGTTATATATGGAGAAAAAAAATCACTTCCGAAGTAAAGAACTTATAGGATGTCGAAATAATTTTTTTTCATTATTTTCCATTAACTTCACCCATTCCATTTTTATTTAGTTAGGAATATTTAAAAAGAAATTAATAGTAATTTACAAATAATAAATACTTTATGTAATCAGGAATATAAAAGTTTGTTTTTAAAAATGTTTCCTCTTGTTAACCACCCTTGATTCCTTCATCTGTAACTGCCTATGGTATTTACACAAAACAAAAACAGAATGTTACAGTGATTTTATAACAAAGTTATTTTGCAAGTTATAAAATGAAAAATCATAATACAAAAGCACTAATGCTTCAAATATTCATTTTAAACACTGATTACTCTAATATATCAAGATGAAATGAAACCGTGATTGATGACCTTTTTCATAATTGTCTGGTATGAACCGTTTGGACCTGTTTACGTTAGCAATCATATTTTTGTGTATACATTTCATCATTCGTGATACGAGCATAAATATATAGGCAAGACAGGTAATTTTCGCTCTGACAACATCTTTTAACATGACATGTCATTTTTTACCAACGTAATGGTAAAATACGAACACAATAATACATTTCATTTGGCCTTTCGTGTAATGCGTTTGCCTCTGGCCTATTTTCCCCGATATTCAATTTCATTTGTTATTTAGACACTTACTAATAGAGGTAATATTACATATTAGGTAACGGTTAGGGCGCTAAACTAATGCTTCGTTTCTTTTTAATTACACTCTACGAAAGCTTTGGGCCAATTGTGTTGAATTAGCTGTCTCTTACACACGAACAGCTAATGAAATGTTTGCCATGATTCATGGAATACATCGTTTGTGTACGACTATCTTAATTGTGCTCGAGTACTTCGCGGCTAGATAGTGTAGTTGATATGTACTAGTGGATTCAGAACACATTGGGCTAGAGACGCCGATCTATATTGTGATGAAATCTCCTACAATTCAGTACCTATTTCACTCTCATCACGACACCGAGGGGACTTTCAGACTTGCATAACGACTTCATTTGACGATTCTTACATAATATACATATAACATTTTGAGTGTGTCCAAATACTTGTTCACAAAATCTGGATTATCTCCAATTACAGGAGTTATTTTCATATTATTTTTTGACATTTCATCAAAGATGAAGAAGAATATGGAAGTCTGGGCATTTACGGGGCTTACGACCGTCATAGGCTGGTTTGAGTGATCACTTTACACACGTGTAACATTCACCTATTCTACCCATTATTGACAACCACACTACTCAAATTCTTCGAAGTTCTATATATATGAACCAATTTGGAAACTTTGTTCTTGAATCACTAGAACTTCACTAGAGACATCTATTGGTGAGATGTAAAGAAGCTTTTTTATTAAGCAGAAACTCTTATATTAGTATGTGAGATCCGAATCCCGGATTATAATCACACACATGAGAAACGCCAGAAAATACCATTTTCATTTTTATTATTAAGCTTATAATTTGACCAGATAATTTATTTACAACATTTTGAGTGTGTCCAAATACTTGTTCACAAAATCTGGATTATCTCCAATTACAGGAGTTATTTTCATATTATTTTTTGACATTTCATCAAAGATGAAGAAGAATATGGAAGTCTGGGCATTTACGGGTCTTACGACCGTCATAGGCTGGTTTGAGTGATCACTTTACACACGTGTAACATTCACCAATTCTACCCATTATTGACAACCACACTACTCAAATTCTTCGAAGTTCTATATATATGAACCAATTTGGAAACTTTGTTCTTGAATCACTAGAACTTCACTAGAGACATCTATTGGTGAGATGTAAAGAAGCTTTTTTATTAAGCAGAAACTCTTATATTAGTATGTGAGATCCGAATCCCGGATTATAATCACACACATGAGAAACGCCAGAAAATACCATTTTCATTTTTATTATTAAGCTTATAATTTGACCAGATAATTTATTTACAACATTTTGAGTGTGTCCAAATACTTGTTCACAAAATCTGGATTATCTCCAATTACAGGAGTTATTTTCATATTATTTTTTGACATTTCATCAAAGATGAAGAAGAATATGGAAGTCTGGGCATTTACGGGGCTTACGACCGTCATAGGCTGGTTTGAGTGATCACTTTACACACGTGTAACATTCACCAATTCTACCCATTATTGACAACCACACTACTCAAATTCTTCGAAGTTCTATATATATGAACCAATTTGGAAACTTTGTTCTTGAATCACTAGAACTTCACTAGAGACATCTATTGGTGAGATGTAAAGAAGCTTTTTTATTAAGCAGAAACTCTTATATTAGTATGTGAGATCCGAATCCCGGATTATAATCACACACATGAGAAACGCCAGAAAATACCATTTTCATTTTTATTATTAAGCTTATAATTTGACCAGATAATTTATTTACAACATTTTGAGTGTGTCCAAATACTTGTTCACAAAATCTGGATTATCTCCAATTACAGGAGTTATTTTCATATTATTTTTTGACATTTCATCAAAGATGAAGAAGAATATGGAAGTCTGGGCATTTACGGGGCTTACGACCGTCATAGGCTGGTTTGAGTGATCACTTTACACACGTGTAACATTCACCAATTCTACCCATTATTGACAACCACACTACTCAAATTCTTCGAAGTTCTATATATATGAATAATATAATATAATTTGAGTAGTGTGGTTGTCAATAATGGGTAGAATTGGTGAATGTTACACGTGTGTAAAGTGATCACTCAAACCAGCCTATGACGGTCGTAAGCCCCGTAAATGCCCAGACTTCCATATTCTTCTTCATCTTTGATGAAATGTCAAAAAATAATATGAAAATAACTCCTGTAATTGGAGATAATCCAGATTTTGTGAACAAGTATTTGGACACACTCAAAATGTTGTAAATAAATTATCTGGTCAAATTATAAGCTTAATAATAAAAATGAAAATGGTATTTTCTGGCGTTTCTCATGTGTGTGATTATAATCCGGGATTCGGATCTCACATACTAATATAAGAGTTTCTGCTTAATAAAAAAGCTTCTTTACATCTCACCAATAGATGTCTCTAGTGAAGTTCTAGTGATTCAAGAACAAAGTTTCCAAATTGGTTCATATATATAGAACTTCGAAGAATTTGAGTAGTGTGGTTGTCAATAATGGGTAGAATTGGTGAATGTTACACGTGTGTAAAGTGATCACTCAAACCAGCCTATGACGGTCGTAAGCCCCGTAAATGCCCAGACTTCCATATTCTTCTTCATCTTTGATGAAATGTCAAAAAATAATATGAAAATAACTCCTGTAATTGGAGATAATCCAGATTTTGTGAACAAGTATTTGGACACACTCAAAATGTTGTAAATAAATTATCTGGTCAAATTATAAGCTTAATAATAAAAATAAAAATGGTATTTTCTGGCGTTTCTCATGTGTGTGATTATAATCCGGGATTCGGATCTCACATACTAATATAAGAGTTTCTGCTTAATAAAAAAGCTTCTTTACATCTCACCAATAGATGTCTCTAGTGAAGTTCTAGTGATTCAAGAACAAAGTTTCCAAATTGGTTCATATATATAGAACTTCGAAGAATTTGAGTAGTGTGGTTGTCAATAATGGGTAGAATTGGTGAATGTTACACGTGTGTAAAGTGATCACTCAAACCAGCCTATGACGGTCGTAAGCCCCGTAAATGCCCAGACTTCCATATTCTTCTTCATCTTTGATGAAATGTCAAAAAATAATATGAAAATAACTCCTGTAATTGGAGATAATCCAGATTTTGTGAACAAGTATTTGGACACACTCAAAATGTTGTAAATAAATTATCTGGTCAAATTATAAGCTTAATAATAAAAATGAAAATGGTATTTTCTGGCGTTTCTCATGTGTGTGATTATAATCCGGGATTCGGATCTCACATACTAATATAAGAGTTTCTGCTTAATAAAAAAGCTTCTTTACATCTCACCAATAGATGTCTCTAGTGAAGTTCTAGTGATTCAAGAACAAAGTTTCCAAATTGGTTCATATATATAGAACTTCGAAGAATTTGAGTAGTGTGGTTGTCAATAATGGGTAGAATTGGTGAATGTTACACGTGTGTAAAGTGATCACTCAAACCAGCCTATGACGGTCGTAAGCCCCGTAAATGCCCAGACTTCCATATTCTTCTTCATCTTTGATGAAATGTCAAAAAATAATATACATATAATTGACATTCGATTTATTAAACTCATTTAAATATTTTACTGAAAGCCATACTGCTATGGGGAATAGAGATGTTATTAGAAATAGTATGTTTAACGATATTTCGATTTTCTAAATATAACTATTAGAATAGTTATATATTCTACAATATTCACTCTATGAACCAAATAGAACCATCTATGTATATGTCCTAATATTCTTGTTTCGCCGTGTCAGTAAATATTACTATGTGTTAATGTAATATGTGAAACGAAATACATAACTACACATAAAAACACAATTACTGAATTGATAACTGGTACCTACCCCACCCTGGTTCGTGCCTTAGCCCTAATCCTATCCGATTATTCAAATGACTCTCGGTTGGACCTAATCGCGAGGAAGGCTTTGAATGTCACCCCAATTCGAGTGCTCGCTACATAATGCATGTATAATACCGCGCTTTTTAACGATCGGCCTGCCTTAGATATCGAGGGATTTGGGAAAAGGTTGCAGGGGCTCCACTTTCCCCCGGAGCGCAGAAACGTACCGGGATGTTGGAAAACCTTTGATGTTTGGTCGTGCGTCGCGCTTATCTTAAGCCTTCTCAAAAGACATGCACACTTAGTCGTATCATTCTTATCGATTATTTTGTATTCCATTATCATTCTCAGCCCCTGCGTAAGAAAATAAACTTTTCTTTTTTCCCCTTTTTAATGTACATAAATCGTTTAGATACCGATGTACCTATAAATATTCGTACGTATTTGTTTTAAAATTTAATGTTGAGATTTTTTCACTTTTACTATGCAATCAATTTGATTTTACCCAATCGTTTTTAGGTAAGATCCGATCCTTCATCGTTGGATTTGTATAAGCGAAATGATCCGATCATTAAAATCCAATCTGTATTGATCTTTTCAGTTATTGTTTTATTCATTCGTTAATTCATTAAGTCGGATGTGTATCGTCGCAAAAAAGGCTTCGAGCGAAAACGGGAAAGTATTTTGTCACAAATTCTACCACCAATAAACAAATAAATTAAATTAAAATGTTCAGCCAGGGATCTGGTGACCGAATCAACGAATAATTTGATAGGACCGAATTTTAAATGAAATAAAATCTAAAGCAATAACCATAATGTTCATGAAAATTTCATTCATCGTTAAAGTTCCTAATGCTGATAGTTAGTCCAAATAACTATTTTTTACTACAGATTATTCGTCTTTTACTTTCTTTACCTATTTACTAAACTCTGGTAAAATCGCATTTTTTTATATAATTTAATATAATAAGTTAATAAATTTCTTATTCGCAATGTGTTAATTATCTTATAAACCTTCACTACATTCTTGTCATCATAGAATACTGAAACATTGATCTGTCGTCTTCCTATTAGTTACTTCCTCTTTTCATTTACACGGCCGCAACTCCCCGCGCTCTGTTCCGTGTTTCCTTCTCAGCCCTGTAGTTTACAGATATAGTACTCCGTGGTGAATGCAAGAACTCCCGCCATAAATTTCGCTTACTTCTCCCGCTTATTTTATGAGAAATTTAATTAAACTCTCTACTCGATATAAATGCGCACACAGAGGCCAAAATGCAACCGAGCCATTCCAGTAAAGGAAAATCATAATCATATCTGCCTCGACCGTTATTATTCTACGTATTTCCTCTCGATGCTCGCAAAGGAAAATAAAACGCATCTGGTTTATTTAGCAAAATATTTTCTCGCTGTATCCATATTTCTTACTCTAGAAATGTTCAAGCGATTTACAGTCAAACCGACCCTTATTTTACCGCTTTTTTTACGCAAAATAATTCAGCGCGCCTCGCTTCTGTGACATTTGCGAGGCACATAAAAAACTTCCTACAGCTTTCTGTTTAAATATTTGACATTTTCACCGAAAAAAGGTTTTTACATAAATTAATTAGTAGCTATCCACTCAACACAACATTCAAAGTAAAAACTAATTTATATCTGCGCTGTGGCCTACACTACTAAAAAATAATAAAATTTACTTGGTTGTGTTCACTCAGTTACTAAATTTGGAAATTTAACATTAAACACAAACGAAAAAATATATATTTATATATTTTAAAATATGATTTATTTACGCATAGTTTTTCCTGAAATTACACTTGATAAAAAAGCTAGTAACAAAATTACATGAAAAGATATGCAAATGAAAACCCTATGCGAAAACATTACAATTATTTACCTTCATCATTTTATTTTTACGACAACAATAAAAAATATAATAAAATTTATCTCGAATTCGCATTTTGTAATAATACAAATTCATTGTATTTAAATAAAAATGCATAGATGATGTCACGAAAGGCCTTGCTTTTCAAATGAGCTCTTTTCTGTCTCTCTCTTTTTTGCTTTGATCGTTTATTGACAAATTTTAATATTTTCATTAAATCCTGAATTTTATATTTTTTATAAAACTCGTAATTCGTGCATTTTCGTGTTTGCGGTTTTTTTTTTCACCTGTAAACTTATTTTTTTTTGTAACTTATATAATAAGTGTAGCTTACATAAAAAGCTCTCTCAAAGCGCATATTATTTATTCCTTAACGCTAACATTCTAGCATACACTTTTTTAGCATTTTTTTTAATTCACATGAAAATAATATCATTAAAAATATTGTTAAAGGTATTTCTTGATACCTTAAACTTATTTTTTGATTTTGAGGTCATTTTCAATAATAGTGTTTTTTTCCTTTAAAAAAATTGTTCAAAATCTCTGAAGTGTTTATTAATTAATAAATAAATAAAAAGTATGTTTGAAATTTGAAATAAAACAATGTTTTGTATTCCAGACTTCAGCTTACAAACTAATTAAACTACCCTAAAATGTTTTCGGAACGTAAGACAATCCAACATGAAACTTTGGACTTCTCGCAAATTGACCTAAAGAAAATTCTTTCAACAACAATATTAGAACATTACACTCCAAGTTTTACTACTTTTTTTCTGGGAAACTTTTCACGAAATGTGGCTCGTGTTAGCACGGAATTCACAGCTTTTTTCTTATTTATTTGTTTGTATTCCGAATATTAAGTTTACTATTGTAAAATATATGGCTCAGGATTTAAAAAAAGCAAGGCTTTATTTTGTATATAATTTAACTTGATGTGTCTGTGATATTTTTTTACACCCTTTTGACCCTTAATTAATAAGTGCAGCATTCTTGCATATAAGTATAAAATAATAAAAACTTCATATTGCAGTTCATATCCTAAAACGGATCATATTATCCAAGGACTAAGATGACTTCATATTTTTCTTCGTATTCCTTATTTTCTTTCCTTCTTCAAATAAATTAGCCCACTGTACAAGAAGCAATGCTAGCCACTTGATGAAAATGTCAACTTTAATCAAATAACCGTTTGTGGTATACATAAAGGAACTCGTTCCTCTTTTACAAAGGGCCTCTGTGCTCTTCGAAATTCTCGAGATGATCCATACCTTTGGTTTTATTATTTTTGTACAAAACGTCTGGTGTATTAAGTCCCTGGCGCCGGCTGGACTGGAACGCCCGACCTCCCCTCACACACAGTCCATCCCTCTCGCGCTGCCAACTTTTCCCGCTAGTTTTTCTCTTTCGTTTTATGTCCAAATGGCAACCTTCGGGACCGTACCAAGTACCAACCATGTTACTCACACCTTCAAATTTTAAATAGCTAGTTGTCAAATTTAAACCCGAGTACGTCACTTAACTAAATATTGGCGGTATTCACTAAACGAAAAGTCAGTACAGACCAGATTCTTGTCCGTCGCATCCTACCCTTGTCCATTTAAAATCATATTTTTATTTCTTCATACTTTCTCGGCTTATGTATTTATCTTTATTTCAAACCTTGGGGTAAAGAGTGCAAGCTTCTAATATTTATATGGTACATACATTATTAAAAATACAATACAAAATATATTTTTTATTTAATTTAGTCAAAAGGTGATCCCACTAAACAACATCATACATTATGCTGATTTTCGTTACTAAAGTCTTCCGCTCTCTTCTATAAGACAGTGATTTAGAAAAGTAGCAGTATCGCCATTGTAGTTCGTTCAAGAATCGTGTGTTTGACTGTTGGCTTTTGTTAAATTAATTAATTTAAAATTTTTACTGTCGATAGATATTTAATGAAAAACTATGGTTTTACTTTCAGCAAATTTCAAACACTTCTACAAGACACTTTTTTTCTAACACTTAAATAAAAAAAACATGAATTAATGGCACAGGACGGGTCAAAGACGTGTTACATAAAAATGGCACTTTTTACTGTTTTCGTTATATTTTTAAAGCTATACTTTAAACTCCTTTTAAGAATTCTCCTATGTATCGAGTAACTAATATAATTTTTATGTTATCGATGACCTGTTTCTACATACTAACTGTACTAATCGGTTTTGTTGACAAATTAGTTTCTGAATCAATACTTTATGGAAGGTCTATTATAAATTGTAATAAACAAGTTTCCTTCTTTCATGTTATAAAAGCATTTCTTAGAACTTTTGAGTATTTTGTTGAATTTTTTATTTAGAGAACGTAACTCCTTGAATTTTTTACTTTTTTTAATTTTCAGTAAAAATTTTGTGATGTAAATAAATACGAATAGATAAACAATATGTTATAATTGAGTTACAAGCTACATTTTTCTTAAAGCCTTTTCATTATCATATAGCGCATATTGTACTCAAAATTAATCCTTTATTCTTTTTTTTGTTTATTCAATGAATCCAATTACAAGATAACTGCTATACGGTGGTACTAAGAGGCGTGCAGTTTTTACCCTATGAACCATGATTTGCGGATAAGGGTTAGAGGAAGATTATATTGGGATGTATAAAAATAGGAGGCCATCGCGTAATTAAATATCAATATTAAATTGCATCAATGCGATGCAGTGTCCTATGCACCATTGGGTATGGATGAAAGTTAAGACATACCGTCCATTAAAAAAATACATCTTCTCTAATTATTTTAACACGAGTTAAAGGTATAAATGAAATAAAACGTAATATTTTCAACTCATTTTTATTTTATCACTTTGAAAGAGAACATAATAATACATCAAACATCACATGTAAGCTTTGCAAAGTTTTAATTTGTTTTTTTTTAGACATAAAACAATAACAATAATAAATTGATCTTTATATCGAACTTACTCTAAACAAGGCAAAGGAACGTTAAAAAAGAACTGTTAAATGAAAAGAATATAAACGACAGACGGTTCGTTCCGATCGAAGTTATTAATCTTGATTATTTATGAGTTCCCGCCGGGAGACATCGAAAGCGCCTTACGACCCTTTACTCATTCGGGACTCCCCTCCTCGTGCGGTGGCTCTCCGGGAACTGGTCACGCAAAAATCAACCAAAACAACTCACTCTCGTCGCAGTATAAAAATAAAATCTAATTTAGTGAACTTTTGTACATATACATATGTGCAACATAAGACCATAACGTACCTACGTGTGGTTCAACAAGTTGTCTGAACATACTTGTCGGCTACGATATTCATATCTTACTTCCAAAAATACACATTTTTACCAACCCTTCGTTACACGACATAAAAAAATAAGACGCTCAACTTAATCTAATATAAATACGTCTTTTTAAAGAAACAGCTTAAAACCGCAATGTTTTACGTCCACCCACGGTCGGAAGAAAGCTTAGATCGGTTACGACACAAGTACGAATGCGAAAAATTTAGTTTCCAGCAAGCCAAAACATAGTATTTTCCTAAAAGTTAGTACATTCCGCTACTTATACACTTTTTTATTAGTCTAGTATGGAGGGGTAAACTATTTTCAGTACATTTTATTCGAACGAGACATTATATAAATATATATTTATTTGAAATCATTTTACATCTAAAATAATTATCGAAAACTACATTAGGCAACGAAGGGTTTTTTTGCAATCACGATTAAGTAGGCTGAACTATTATTATGTAAAATATTCAATATAATTTGTGATTAATAGAAAATAAATATTCTCCTTTTCCAGTGAACTCATCCCGCATACAGCGGCGATCTGCATGTAGATTAGTTGAATCGCTCCTTTAAGCGCTCCACCTCCCCCAGAAGGCGAAGACAGTTTGGTTTCCTTACCCTACTTACCTGTGGTCACTTGACTTTTGCTTTGTGCTATGAATACATGAAACGGCTAAAGTAGCGACAAACACGAGGTAATTACTTAGTGTTTAGCTTTGATGAAAACAACTTTGCTCGTCACGCTTCTACTACAATACGGAGGAGCAAAAACGTTGTCGACACGACAATACAGCGATAAAGATGCACTAAATAATAATTTACATTTCGTATCTTACATTTTGTACCTTTAGAATATACTGAAATCTTAATTAAGTGATAGACGATTTTCATAAATAACATTTTTACACCTATAATATGCAAGAAGAGATGATTCTACCGTCCGCGTACGCGCCAGTAACGCTATCCGGCCGACATCACATCGCGACCGGATCGTCACCCGTTCTCAGTGCGTTTTCTGTGCTTATCTAAATACTATTCTCAATCACCAAATACGATCAATTGCCACCTTCGCTTAAAGCGTTATATTTACACTGGCTATATACATATCATATAGTAATTATGTATTATTTTATACATATTGGAATGGAAATTTAAAATTATCCTTCTGGGTATTTGGAATGTCGATATCCGCGTAGCAAAATACTTTTATTAATTTGATTGACAAGCCACAATGTTTTGTAATCAATACAGTTTACAGTATTAAATAGTATGTACACACATTTAGAAAATGTTTACACGGCGGGATATTAACTACAAAATAAAATAGGTACGCCTATGCAATATGTTATAGGTGTGTAGCGGCAAATTTCCTTACGATCACGCGGAAGCGCCCGCAAATTGTACTTTTCCCAAAAAGCTGCGGAATATGAATACGGTATATTGCGGAAATCTTCAATTGACAAACACGCGTGTATTCATTCGTTCAACCTTAATTTATATTAACATTCTTTAGGCTACCAAGCACACATACCAAATGGACTATCGCATTTACACATTCCGGTAGTGCTATCAGTTGCACCCTAACATTATTTACATCATTAGCCTTTGCATTACTGCTAGTGTCAATTCCGAGAGCATTAAAACGGCGGACACAGTATGGAAAGCCGAGCCTGATTCGGCCACGATGCCGGCTTTCACCACGTGATCTTCCTTCTTCTTGAGAGAAGATGCATCTCCTTCGTAGGATATCTTCTCCTGGCTTTCTGCTTTGTTGGGGATGGCCGATTGGTCGTTGAGTTTCTTCACTTGGATGACTTCGTTCGGGGGTATCTCCGCAGATATGGGGGCCTCGGTCGTAGTCGTCGTGGTAGTGGTCGTGGTGGTCGTCGTTGTGGTCGTGGTGGGTACCAGGGAGTTGTTTCTCAAGTAATAGATCGGCCCATAATCGGGAGTGACATCCTTCATTCCAAATTCGACTTTATTTCCGTGAATCACTCTAGACGTAGTATTGCCTTCCGGGTAGAATGCTATCAGAGTGGCCGTGTAGGGAATATCCATTTCGGTGTAACTGCCGCTGAGAGTCACATTACAAGCCGTACCCGGTTCCAGAAGGCGCTCTACTTTGAATATGTCTTCCCGCTCTTCCTTGTATTCGATTCCCCACGTGTAATTTTCCAAGACGGTGCCGTTGCTCAGTCGCACGGTGGTGTTCAACCCCGTCAAGATGGCGTGACCGTGTCCCCAATAAAGGCGGTACGTGGAATTGTACGCCAAAGCAGAATCAACATTGATGGGCTCAGAAGCTGCGCCGTTCCTCAATATGGTTTCTGCCAACAACCTGGGAGTTTTTATTTCTCGTTTTCTGTAGTTGTTGAACTTTACCCCGGTTAACTCGTATCGTATAGGCTCAGTTTCTACCAAAATTTCTCCTTTCAGAAATACCATTTCTTTATCTTGTTCGTCGACAACGGATATTTTGCCCAACCCTTCTTTCGGGTCGAATTTCCCTATCAAGTGAGTGTATCCTAATGAATCGGTCATATCGTCATCTTCTTGCACGACTTTTTTTCTGGCCACAAAGTTGGGGTACGTGTCCTGCCCTCCCGCCACAGCGCCCTTGGGAATAAACGTAAACTTATCCCACGGCATCCAACTCAGCATGGCGCCTCCCTCCAGGTTTTGTAAGATTTCAAACTTCGGATACTTGTGCACGGAACTATGAAGAGACACGATACACTCTCGGTATTTGCTTCGCAGCTGCCCGGAAACCCAAACGCCGTTGTGCCGCGCTCGGCACACGTACACCGATTTGCTCTGTGCGTCCTCGGAATTAGCGGAATTTGCGCCTGGAACAAAAACGGAAATTAGAGAAACATTATACAATATTTCTCAATCGACGCATTTCTTCAAGAAATGTACACGTAACGTTACAACTTACCCCCGTCGATCAGTTCATATCCTCCGAGGACAGCGTTCTCCAACTGTTTGACGTCTCCGGTTCCCGTGACCCATTGAAGAGTACTAGACGTGATGATCTGATCATTGTCGAACAGCAAGCCCACTCCGCTCTCGCCGCGTACAGAGGTTGATGCCAACAGAGCTAATGAGAGCCCCACCAGCAGGGTGGCAGCCATGATTCACGAAGATTACTAAAACAAAGAGAAAATGATTTAAAAAAATACGTTTATTTAATAACTTCATATATCGTCTTAATTTCTTTTAAGGTATTCAAATTACTCGAACAAAACTGGCATTGCGCCTACCAAAAAGATACTAAATCTTGTATTTGATGAGAAATTTACGTTGATTTAAATTGATGTTATGAACACATGATTTTTAATTAATGTCTAATATTATTGAATAGAACAAACATTGAGGCATAACCTAAATTACCATTTTTAAATTTAAAATCATCGAAATTTAAATTGTTGTTTCGCGTACAATTTTTTTTTTTTAAGTGAACATATTTGTGTTGCTCTAATATCTAACTCGATTACGGTAGTGTTCAGTGATGTGTGGTTGATCCAGAAATGCCATCACTTTTTACATTTAGAATTTAAATATGTAATTAGATCCGAAGCACTAATGACCTTTTAATAGCCTATGGGTTTCTAAATTTCAGTTTTTCAATAGTCACACCTTTTTATGGTGGAATAGCTCGATGATTGAAACACTGATTGATTTCTATTCGACGTTGAAATGTAGCAACTAAGAGTAATGTTTCAAAATAACATTATCTGGATTCCACTGAAATTAGAATATTTAAAATATGCCAGGACTTTTTACGTACATTTTTCTGACAATAGTGAATCGAGGAACATAATTCATAAGATAAGTTTGATGATTGATTTCGAGATGTATTAACAATTCGGTCAAATAGAACGCTCGCGTTATAAATCAATTATAAACCCATTTGTATTGAAGGCTCATCTAATAACGTAGGACATTACAAAAACGAACGAGTTTTGACATGTAGATAAATCATTTGATTGCTATTTATACACATGTAGCATCACACGCGTCAAAACAAGGCCTCAAAAAAGCTTCGTAACGCTTTGAGTTAACCAAAAGATAGTATTTGAATAGCCTTAATTTGAAATTCAAAATAGCGCACAACCCGATGCTGTCTTATATAATACGTTTTATTGAATCTGTTCATCTTTACGACCCTGTACGACGCTGATGTCATCTCAATTTGTGCTCCCCTTATCCTCTCATGGAAATAGTATGATGTAATCGACCCTCGCCCTCAGTTCTTACATAAATATCTTAAAGCACAACTGAGCAAAATCGCAAGATGCTTATTTCGCTTATTTCGGTTTACCGTAGATAAGATTTTTCAACATGATGCAAAATATTTACATATCATACATTTCATGTGGGAAATTAATTGAATCGCGAAGTATTATAGGTTTATTTCGCTACATATATTAAATAATTAGCTGATATGTAAAGCGGCATTTTTGTGAATAATCATTGGCGCTGTTCAAAAAACTTAATTCCAATTTTAATTCTAGTTCTTTATACTTAAATAGACTGCTATTACACTAGTAATAGTAAAAAATCTTCATCGAAAGATAAAATAAAGAACATAGTATGTTCATAAATAAAGTACATATTCCTATCCGTATTCACAAATCCTATTAAAATTTGGCATTGGTACGAACAGTCCATACAAAAAATATTACATTAGGCCGATCCTCACTCCTTGTATCCTACCTTTATCCGGTTAACATATTTTTCCTACTAAATAACCGTTGTTTTATATTTCATGCGATTAAAATCAACGTTATCGCATCCCGCTTTGTTGCGTTTATTTCTAATGTCAATAAGTAGACATTTTTAATAATTATTTTTTCTTGCGCTTTATTTATATTTTGGTTCATTTGAAAAACGTTTATTTTAGTCTGATAAATATGAGATGAAAAAAATATCGTAAAAACGTCAAAAACACGTTATACGCATGATAAAAATTGTTGGTTCAAGACAGATCAAAGACAAGTGAAGTAACTGGGTGACGTTTAATTATTGTATTTTGTGATGTTAAAAATGATCGTTTCACACTTAAAGAATGCTAATTTAGCCTTTTGTGGCGATATTTTTCTTTGCTTCTGCATCGCTCGGAAAGGCAGTATAATGACTATGGATAGCACAAGGTATTCATAAAAGTAAGTAATATCGATGAAAGCGGAACACCATTAATCACGCGTGGTTTCCATTACTTGGATGGCCTCGCGGGGAAGGTGCCAGGGTGTCAGGAGGCAGCTGATAAATAGCTTCAGCCGAGATAACAATTACTCCATGGGATGATTTCCAGAGACAGATAGCGGTGGGGTGCGTCCGACACATTTTTCACCACCATTCAACTTAACTATTCACACGTAAAAAGGAAAGGAATAAGAGTAAAAAAAATATTTTCCTCATACATAATTGGATTTATTTCTTTTAATTTGTTGACTTATAGATAAAAAAAATTAACAAGTTATGGATAAAATACAATTAATAACAATCAGTAACGATTGTGAATAAATTATTTATCTTAATTAACATAAAATGCTTCAAGTAACGTACTATAAAATTGAGATTATTTGGACGATTTTAAAAAATAAATCATATTACAAGTTGTAGTTTTTGATAAAGAACTTTAAGTTAAATCGCAATTATTTTACTTAAATAATGCCCTTTTATAAAAATTATATGTAATAATTCAACAACTTACAGATGTCAAAAGATGTAAAATATACAGGAACTAAATCTATATTTGATTGTTACATTTAGAATTAGTAATTTAGTACGAAATCTTATACAGTAAACATCGTCTCAATCATTTTGTGAATACATTTTCCTAGTATTTCAGTAGAATTTGTATCTACATTTTATTTTAAGATTGTAGTTTAATTCTCGGTCGCACTGTTTCCTACCATGTACGAAATGTCTACGTACAAGTTAATACAAGAGGAAATAGACCCAGTGGCGCCGTTCACCCCCGCCCCTCCCCGACTCGAGCAACCCCCTTCAAGCGCACAAACACAAAGTACCAGCCGGTGACTCATCCACTCTGCCGAGTATCCCATTTCCTTCCTATGAACAACTGGTGTTAATCTACTCCGCGCAATCTATTTTCGGTTGCCTGTTTTGTAAAGTCATCACAGATAAAATCTTTACATTTCATACATAACGCTAAAGTTATGAAACAATAGCATCTTGATTAGGCACTCAACGAACTTTATACAATATTTCACGAGACTTACTGGATACAAGAAGCCCTAATCTGTAAACGAGTATATAGTATATCGTATATAATATAAGCTTTTTGACTTGTTTCCACCTATTCGTATTTTTGTAAGGACAATCACTACACAACTGTTTTTTTTTGTCTATGAACGTTAATTGGTAGTGTGATTATTAACATTATTTTGATATTTTCTCTTCGGTGAATAGAAAAACAATGAATGAACAATATTTATGAGAGTATTTTAATGTTTTTGAATTGAAATAAACCCTGATGATGACAAGGTTCTTGTCGAAACCGGTAGGTTAAATTGTATTAATAAAAAAGTGGTGAAAACAAAGTTAATTAATTTATAAAGTTTATATTAAGTTTAAGTTGTTCTTTTGTACACTAAAATAAAATAAAAAGGTTTCGAGAGATAAATTTTTATTCGTAAAATCATGAATGCGATCGCGTTTCTTTCTTCTGCACTTACCTTGAATGGAAAGAGAGATTTATGACAGTCAACTATTATGCATTCTATTCATCCAATACTATTAACTTGGATTGAGATAAATCTGCTGTCTGCATATTGGACTTTAATCCATCAGTCAATATCGAACCCCGGACGCTAAATGAATAGCGATGGATGCAGCTCTCTCAGAAAATCGATTGGCCGCGATAAAATATAATGCGTTCATCTAGTTTAAAAATGTATTTATAAACGTTTTCATAGAGCGTACGTTTACTGTCAATAATTTCCCTCGTCTGCTTTGAATTGAGTGACAAAAAAATTATCGGCCTAATGGTGTCGGTTTTTACTTGGTAAGTCTTCATAATTACTTGTGATTTACTTAGTCTAACAAGTACGTCTTGAAGCCGGTAGACAAAAATCTCGATGAGTGGTTATATTACTAAGATTTTTGTAAAAAAAATAGTAAAAATGTTTTTGCATACATAAGATTTTAGTTTTTATTTCCCGGTTGATGGGAGTGGGATTTTTTATTCGGACTCTTTTTTTTAAACTAGCGTTAAAAATAATATTAACAAGTTAATATTTTAACTAACTTCAAAATGTACACATTTTTTTATATTCATAATTTTAAAAATATTTTGAGATTATTTTATACAATTTATCACTTTTTACATCATAATTTATATCATTTGCATATTGTTATATTGCCTACCTAGTTCTACATATTCAAAGTACTGTTCTACCCCTAAAATATATTCACGTAATATCTTCCTTTTCATATTTCATATCCTAGGTTCACCGGCGCATGAATATTTTACGTTTTCACATAAAAGTTACGGTCTTAACTATAAAGAAAACCGTTACCCTGTACTCAGTATCATAGAGCTCTTATAGAATGCCAGACTTGGGACTAGACGATGAAAAGCTAAGAATTTCTCTATTTTTATACGTATTTTCACGACACTGCTAGATAGGGTGACGCCATTGCTTATCTGCAGTGTAACGATTATTGCCAGAGGAAAAAAAACAGCAAATCAACGTGTTTAACAATTCGTAAATTTAACTTATTGATGTCATAAAATAGATGAATAAGAATTCTGAGTTCGAAAGTCTGGGCATTTACAGGATATACGATCAGTCTCAGACTGGTAGGTAAACCCAAAATTTGTGAACAAAGATTTGAACGTTCAATATATTACGTATTTAACATTTATACCTCAGTTTTTCAATTAAAAGATATCTAAAATGGCATTATTTTATATTTAAATATAATTTTGAGTATTGAAAATTTCATCCTCATGAACGTCAGATTTCAGTGTATGTGTCAATTTCTAGTAGTTTTATTTTATGAAAATAATTTTAATCATAATTTTGATTTGAATATACCATGACACGAAAATTTGGTAAATTCAATATACAAAACCTTACTCTTTTGTATAAAATATTCAAATGATGTCTTAAATTTTCAATGTTTGGCCGTGTCACCCTGCTAAAGATTGACTTTGAAATCGCGTGTTTACACAACAACACAATGCGCGCAACATTCGCATCCCATTCATGCGGTTTCTGTAAAGCGTAGACATGTGTATGTATTTTTATAACGATATAGATTGTACCGTAGTCACGAGACTGTAAATAAGGGCTCGGCTAAGTGCGGCGTCCCGGCGTTGATTGATCGCGCCGCGACGCCGTCACTAACCGCCCACGTGGTGACAATAGCCTCCTCAGTGACAGGCATCCGCATCCGCGGCGGTTACGCGAGGTGTAATCACCGTAATGCACGCCGGATCCATCCGCGCCTGAAAAGGAGGCTTTGAAATGCGGCGCACTTTGTCGTGCAAGGAACCATGTGCCCGACGTCCCTAGACGCGAGTCTCGGGTAATCTTCAAGCCACAAATATGAACGTTTCATGGAAAGATAATAGATCATCCCGGTTTAGACATCCTATCCTATTCTGTATTCAGCTTCACCCTATTCACTATTTTGTATGTAGTAATTTACATTTAGTAGGTAGGTATTTTTAAAATTTCTTTTATACGAATACGAAATTTAATATTTAATCAAATAAATGTAATTGATCATTACCCGTATTCAGAAACCCCGTCTATATTTGACCTTGTAGAGTTTAGATTGATCTTCACTTACTGTATCCTATCTCGTTGAGATTAAACTAACATTTATCTAGTAAATTACCGCTACTCTGTATCCCGTGTTTTAAAAACAATGTCATTTCTCTATTCTTTCATTTGATCTATCTATATTCTTTCGTTCGTTCAAGAAACATTTGTTTGGCAGTCGGTCTCGTTATAAATTTAATAATTTGAATTTTATAATTTTTCAAACTTTTTTCGATTCTACAATATTTATTGTTGTACTGACTGAAAATGTAAACATCTGCGAAAGGTATGCCAAAAACTACAAAAAATAAGGTATGATGATAAATAACACGAGTGTTATACAAGGTTGCATTTTTTTCTTTTTTTGTGTTAATAATAATCTCATTAATTGATTCGGCAGTCACTTTGTGGAAAAATCTATCCATTTTTAATTAATGTTTTACTTAGTAAATACCAACTATTTCTTAAAATCTAATGTGACAAGTGTTTCGATGCATTCCGCATCTTTCAAACATGCGGTATTTGAAAATGATGCGGGATGCATCGAAACACGTGGCATAGTAGATTTTAAGAAATAGTGGTATTTACTAAGTAAAACATTTATTAAAAATGTATAAGATTCGTCAAGAAGTTTCTAAGAATAAACATATTTATGTTCCTACATTTTATTAGGTTTGATTCAATTTAAACCAATGTGCAGTTCATAAAGAGGACTAAATTTACTAAAATTGTTGCGAGAAATGTTTTTAGATAACTTTTGCATTACAAAAGGCAATTGCATGCCAATTGCCTTTCGACAACAACAAAAAACGTTTTTTCTTTTAACCACTTTTGGAGGATTAAGTCTAATTTGTTTTAACAAATCGTTTTATACAAAATAATACATTAATAATTCTCACATCCTCGTATTTTATTTTATTTTCCACTCGCATTAGCCAACTGCTCGAATATTTCTGTACTTATTCACATTATCATAACATCTTCCTAGAAATGAGTACACAATTTAAATATTAAAAAATATTAGATGACATTTACTTCCGGGGCAGTTGCTGCAGGGTTTCTTTTCCCTTATTTATTATTTTGATGTCGTTCGAGCAGTTTTGAAGTAAGATATATGATCGCTTTATGTTAATTAAGGATAACAGTTTTATATTTAGACAATTTCCTTAATTTATGTAAACGTTTTTATGGCTCGCCCCCAACTTAATGTGTTTACAACCTTAATGCAATCGTTTGCATTGAAAAATAAAACGTTTTTTATACCTTAAACGTAGAAGAAATTAATACTTAGAACTTTGATTAAAAAACATCTTTTCACAAAACACTTTTTTGAAAATAGTTAGTTGTAGCAAAGTTGTGTCGAACCTAGAAACTCTGACTCAGAATCTGCGACACTAACCACAGGATCACAACAGTACTTGAATCCCACTAATATCTGGTCATATAAAGTGCTAAAACTTCGCAAAAAGTATACTATCGTGAGTAAGAAATTAATGAAGGCTAATCATAATAATAACTTTTAACAGCCTCCATTATATTTTTTTATCAGGTAAAACATTTAAAATAAATATTATTGAATCTTTAATTTTATTAAATTTGATGTTCATTTGCTATTCACGTGTTCTCGTGTACAAACACGTGTTAAGTTCAAACATTTTGTTTATTTTGTTTTCTAACCATTATCGCACTTGAAGAACCGCCCACTTGAGCCATTAAACAATGTTTAGTTGCGCTAATAGTGTTTCCCACGACCGGTTCTCTGCTTGCTCACTCACTACCCAGAAGCCCTAATGGCGGGGGTACGTGTATGAAAATGCACGCCGGGGATTGCACCCCGAATTATGAATAATGTATTAATTGTACTGCGAGGACCGACTACCCGGCGCCTTTATTTCGCCCAAAATGGTGGTATAATTTTATTTATAACGTCGTAATGTCACAGCTATTTTAACACTCGATTTCACAAAACACACATCAAAATGGATATTATAAACTAAATTAAACAGCGTTTCATTGGTAACTCGTATTTTTTCAATTGAAGTTCAAATTCTATAAAGTGAAGTCCAATCAACTTTCCGGAAACGAAAGAAGAAAGAAAGTTACTAAAAAACTGTGTTTCCAGATGAATAAACTGATAGACGTCTCTCGCTTCAATCAGCTACAACACTAACGTAGGTAAAGTGATTTTACCAGCTCGGGATCAGTGAAGAAAGTAAGATGATCTTTCGAAAAACACTAAGAACCTATTTTATTACGAAATAATTTCCCTTTATGTATCGCTCAATTAAGTGTTTAATTTTAGATTGATATTTTACGAAAATTACCCTTTCTGAATGATAAAATTTTTTTTTTTACTAAATTGAATATCATATAGAAATCATTCCATGGCTTTGGTTTGGGAATATTTACCCAACATTCGTATCAGTTATGTGTCATTAAATTTCTGAGATGATTTTTTTAAATTGAAGAACTTTTGCGTCGCTTCTAATTTATCTAAATATTAATTTAATGTATGAACATAAAACATGATATGAACTTTATACCAAAAAACGTATTCGATCGCAAGGCGGTTTCAAGTCAGATCGTAAATATTTTATTTTCCAAAGACTTCATATTTTGAATTATTCGTAAGATCACGTTCATTTGATTCCTCCGTAAAATTACACCTCTGAAATAATACACGGCTCATTATATAACCATCTCATAGGAACTCAATAATTTAATGTGCCTTTTTACAACTTTTACTGCCCGAATTTCCCAATTATTCAAATCAAGTCGGGGAAGACATAATGACTCGATCTTGAATATTTTTTTACGAAATCACTGTTGTCCGGTCTCGTGTATTATGTATACAAATTCAACAATTATGCTAATTTTGTACCGGAAAGGGGCGGCCGAACATGGAACAGTAACAGGTCAACTAATTGTTGCAACACGATTATTTAGATGAGCAAAGAGAATTATGAGATGAAAATAAGAGAATATAATACAACTCAACTGACACGAGTAATCGCGAACTTTGCCATTACGATCTGTCAATATTCATTAAACATTCCTATACAAAGAATTCTTAATTTTGAATTTTGCATAATTGAACACGTTAACGAACAAAACATGATCATATTTTGCAAGATAAAAAATGTCATTAAAAATATTACACAGTAGAAAAAACTACCGTTATGGTACTAACTGCTTTCACAATGGTCACAACCCTCAGTAATAAGGATTAAGACGGAAAACAAGAGAAATGATACTAACGCCAAAATTGGTATGTATTTTTTATGTATGACTATTTTGTATTTATAATTATATATATATATATATATATATATATATATATATATATATATATATATATATATATATATATATATATATATATATATATATATATATATATATATATATATATATATATATATATATATATATATATATATATATATATATATATATATATATATATAAACAAAATAAAGTATAGGAGCACTATATTTTGATATAAAAAAGCGTTACACACACAGTTATAAAAGCGACATATATAATTTTTCATGAAAATATGTAAACCAATTTGCATAATATCATGGTTAATGTACATATATTACATGATTTCATTTTCGATTAATTCGTACCCATTTTTTTCATGTAAGCGCAATATTTTAAAATATGTTTAGTATTTTATTATCTCTGCTCTTTAACGCTGCTTTACACTGTATCAGATTTGTCTTACCGCGATCGGATTGATATCCAATTAAGGATGTTCTCGAGCTAGGATCATGACGGGAGTAGCAATCCGTACCGGTAATTAGCGGATATCCTCTAGCTTGGCAGGTGTACCGAGACTATACGCTCGGTAGACCTACTACTGTTACCCGACACGTGCGTGCGCGTAACAAAATACCGAACGAACTATTAATGACAATCACACAGCTAGCAGTATCAAAACTAATCGTATAATAATATTGACCAACTCTTAATGCGACTTCAAATATGATACTTTTATACATTTTAATAAAAGAAACTATATAATATCTGTCATAAATTTCGTTATGTATAGTAAAAAATCATATCCAGTCATTTTATGATCAAAGTTTATACCTAGATAACCATTAACCATATACGAGAACATCCGTTTAACCGCGATCTTTTTATGGTTTGTTAATTTTGGGGAGTTTGAGTATCCGAAGAATGTGTCCTACATGTTACCAACCGACTTTGTCGAGAATCGAACGGAAGGAAGGAAGCATACCGCCTAAGGGAGACTCCAATTACAGGAATGGTACTCGTACCTTATGTAACTCCGCTACTTGAAAGGAATCGGAAATAATGGGTTGTCATTCATGAGACGGCTTGCCACGAGAGTACGTGCATTGTTTACGGGAATATATCTGCCATAGAAAGCGCCATTATAATGTTATTAGGCATAATAATGTATAAAGATAGTGTATTGTAATGTAAAAGATGTGTATTGTATAATTGATTAATCATGTTACGAATTCAATTAGCTTTATTACCAAAAGAAAAAAATACACAGCGGTAAAGGACAATACGAGCAATAGAAATCTACCCTCAAAGATGAGTTTTTGTAATCGTAAAACATCCCCCAGCCTTAAAAAAACAACCACTTAAGGCCGGAATAACTGCAATAATAACGAGTGCTCGCAAATTACACCAATTGTCTGTTTTAACCCTCCCGTAGTTGAAACAAAAAAATCTGTAGCTCGGCGTGATTAAGCCCTTTATAATCCAGTGCAGTCTTCCCTACCAGTCTCCCGTACGGACGCCCAACCCAGAAATTATTTCCCAATCTTTTTAGAGCTTCCCTTTATCTAGGGTGAGAATTAGGGGAAACTATCTGTCTGGGGCGAACGCATGCTCGGAAGTCACCTTTAATGATTCGAAATTAACGATGTTTGCTCAATTAGTACGAAGTTAAACGTTACTTGTGAATCAGAGTCCTTTTTTAAGTATTCTAGGAGGGTTCTAATTATAATTAGAGTTGAGTGGGTAATTATAAATTTATATTACTATTGCATCGAAAAAATACCTTAAATCAAATATAATTATAATGATTTTATGCAAAACATTATCATCTCTCTTGGAAACATCCAAAAACCCAACATTCTGATATACCGCATTTCAGTTCGGCTCGGAACTAAATAAAAACACATACGCATTTGAATACAATCAAATAGGAACCGAAAAGGTATCTTGACTAGGGGAGCCATTTTTAGCGCAGCACCCCACCTGGATCGGCCTCCCGATATACCTGGATCAGTCGCTCCCCGCTTTATTACACGTCATATAGCCGAGGAACGCGGTACAGAGGTCACACAATAAACCGACCCGCTCCCGATGTTATCCCATTACGCCGCAAGATGCCGGGAGAGGAGGGATGCTGCTGGCATTTTGTTTCCAGCGGGAAAACGTAAACTGGGTAACAAACATTTTCCTCCCCGAAACTTATACAGGGGTAAAGTATTATATAGTAGGTATATGCGTGAGTGGATCATAACTCGTTATCACAAGGGTAAAATTAATTTTGAATTCTTAGTACACTGTTGGAATTGACCGGAACAAACCAAAACTCCGCTCCGTTTCCCAAAATTGTTATTGATCTAATTCGCAAATTTCTCTAAAATATACCTACTTCCATAATTGTGATCTAAGCGGTGTATGCATATTGACTTCTACTCCAATTAGTTACATCTTCCATTTGATCTCAGTAAAAAAATATACCATCGTGTTTTTTGTATGCACGAAATATCGCCATTGAAAGTATCATTTTAATCCTTGTAAGATTTTTAAGTGCTTATTTTGGGGTGAAAGCGATTATTTCGTTTTATGAATGAATCGACATTGCCGTGAAAAATTCTTTTCATCTCGCGTCACACCGCAATATTCATTCATACGTTTTCTTTGCTTTCCATCTTATGTAAGTAATCTGGAAATCCTGGCAACGTCTCCGAGTCTATGGTTGCCATGCCAACACCCTCGCGCGCTGTAAACATGCCTCCCCTCGGAGTTTCAGTGTGTACTGTACCTTCAGTACTGAGTACTCGGTGTTTCTTTGATTGCTCGGAAAATTCTCTGTTTGTGTTTACTAATGCAGCAATCGATATGCCATTTCCGTCGAATGGGACGCAGCACGATGGCATATCTCCCATTAACTGACATGATAGCAGTCATTAAGACCTCCCTATTATTATGGAGGAAGTGCTGGTAATCGGTAAGAGCGTCTCCGCCTTCTCACTTCCTAGAAGGTTTTTAGATACCAAAGCACATCAGTTATCATGTTTTTATTGTTGTTATTATTTTCAAATACATTTTTTTATATCAATCGATTATCGCTGTTTTAATTCCCGATCAAGTTAACACTGCGTCGATGTGATGCGTTACCCTACGCCCCACCATTTTGTTGGGAGTCGCGGTCGAAGAAAATAACAAATTCATTTATGAGACAATTATGATTCCTTTAAATCTAGTATATAGTATATATCATCGGTAATAACGTAAAACAGTATTTGTTATTTTGTTCGTTTAAAATTTTAGTAAATTGAAATGAAAATATGGAAGTACGCGGATAATTTCTTTATTCAATATTTTTTCAACCAGAAATATTATGTTCATAACGTCAGAAAACCGAAATCTAATTGTGGGGTGAGTAGACATTCAAGAGATAGCCCATAGACCACATCTTACATTGTATTGCATATTGGCATTACATACAAACTGATTTGACTCTTGCCATTTAAGAAATTGTTCTCTTTTCGACGCATTATTCACGACTCGGTTAATTTTATAATTATCTTTCGAGGAAATGCAATTATACGCAGATCGCGTTCCCGTTTAAAACTGTCTAACGGGGCGTATATAAAATAAGGGAAATTGAAAACGAGCCCCTATTTTCTCTCAGGTTGGTGAGATCATGCAGCCGAGGGTGGAATTGTTTGGTACATTCAAAATTCCACGAATACTTATTGAATATCTTGTAACCTCGAAATGTTGCGTGACATTTCCGTTGTAAAATACATCTAATTTCCATGTTTTCAAATTTTCGGTTTATTTTATTTTTAGGTAATTATTTTTGAAGTCACGTACCAGGAGATTATGCTATTATGTAAATGGGATATTTTTCGCGTATTCAATAAATCCCAACTGCTAATACCCTACTCATAATTCAGGTCGCGTTTCGTTCTACTTCCCTTCTTCGATTTCATTTTACAACCTCCTCTTGCCATAAATTCCGCTACTCCCATATATTAATAATTCATAAAGAATTATGGGAATCCATTACAATTTAATTCGTCGACACGTGCAATATATAATATTTTCTTCATCTTTATCTTTATTTTATTTATTTTCTGAATTATATTTAATGATACACCAGCGCCAGCGCCACAACTGCGTTTCAATATTTACTAATATTTCCTAGACAGTTTAATTATTAATGTACTTCCTCATACAAGTACGATCAAGTTGAGCTCTTATACAATATTTTCTTGAAATAAACCGATTGAAATTGTTATCCAATTACATTATACGTCCAGCGCCGCGCAGCTTCCAACAAAATTCTTCTACATTTTATAACTCTCCCTGATAACTGATACAGGTTTTATACCACTCACTGCTCTTGTCGGTTTCATTGCTCAATCTTTTTTATTATTGCTTCGTTCTCATCCAATAAAAACATTCCTCGGGATGTTTCATTTATTAACCGTAATATTTGTTTTTTCACTTCAAATATTATTTTTAATAAAGCAGACCTCAAAAACGATCCCATCAGTTTAAGAACCAAGGTTTATTTTATACATGTACCTACATACATGACATTTTTCCCATGTTGTGGTTTGCTCACCCTTAATTCCACGCAAAATATTTAAAAGGGTTACATTAAGATATAACCTTATCTTTTATAATTTTATTTAAATTAATTCCGTCTCCCTAATTTAACAATCAGTTTTATGGTTTATTTAACCAACACAATGGCAAAAATAAAATAAAAATAGGGCACTTCCCATGACCCGGACTCCGTGATTGTGGAGATTCCTTTTTGCTATCTATACTTTGTTAAGTAGAGCTCCAGTGCATCGGTTTACCCATGACCTACCATACTTCTAAGATAAACAAAAAAGTGTTATTTAAATACAAACTCGACCGAGTTTAAATTTTGGGAAACAATGATATAATATTATTACACCATTCACCGGAGTACAAAAAAGCAGTACAATAGTTTAATGATCTCTAAAGACTTAAAATTGCTAGCATATGTCAAAATATTATATTCATACATTGTATGTTATGACTGAGTAACAGTAAACTCATTTTGTGTCCTTATACAAAGGGGAAAATATTAGGATCGTTCTTATTGTTGTCTGTACTGAAAGACGTTTGACAATAAGCGCTGCAAACAATTGCAGAATAGTGTCCATGCAACCAGACCATCACAACATGACGCGGTCCGAGTTTGACACCTCGCCGAGTACCGCGGCACTGGTTTCCATTGTGAGGCAAATTTCACGGTGAGGTTTCGAACAATGGCAACAATAGAAGATGGCAAAGTGCTTTACGCTCCAGCACTAATTGCTCCCTTACGAGACGGTATCGTAATCTCCGAGATACCCATTTCTCTTCACATCTCTAGCACCGCCACTGCAACTATCTCCAATTATCTACTCTCGCTGCATTTGTGACGCTAACATTTCAAATTCACAAAAAAACGGACAAAGTCAATTGTTAAATTTATTAATTGTTCCCTTCATCTAAAGTATTGTACAACATCCGAATAAATTGCTTATGATGAAAATAGTTTTTAAAATAGTGAAATCACCTAATTGAAGTGGATATCACCCGAACACGTTTGCTAGACAAGCTAATAAACTCTGGACAAAGCGGTTGGTGTCATAAAGACCTCCAAAAAACTGACAGCCGACATGGAAGCATTTTATAACAAACATTATTTTTAAATCAAAAGTTACAATAAAAATATAATGCGTGACAACAATATGCTCCTGCATGGTAGAAGGTTATATTTTCAAAAGATGACATCACTACTTTCCCGCTATTTGCGTCGCGTCAGTAGGATTTATCGTAACTCGTTTCTGCACTTACGGGTGACGCATACATATTTTTAAACATTTGCTACAGTCTTTTTATTTCACGTTACGGCAATTATCTACGATAAATACGTGTGTGTTTGATTTTAGTTTTTACACTTGTTAAAATACGCCGGCGACCCATTTTAGCTGATTAAATGCGACGAAACAATGGCGACATTAGGCATTTGTAACCGTCTGATTGTGTACCTACTTCTGGTTTACTTTCGCGCGAATGAGAGGTTTTAGACTAAAAATATTATAGTATTCATATTATGGTAAAAATATTATGGTAAATATGTTATAGTAATATTTTTAGGTACCTTTTGAGTAAATTGTAGGTACTATTGTCTAACCATCATATTGTTTACAAACTGAATCAAAATGGTCGCATAAAATCCAATATCAAAAATATCGGGTTTACTAACGAGAGTTTTAGAACGTCAAAATTTTAGCAACTAAAAAATTAGCAACATTGAAGTTTTTTTTACTGTTTGTTTTTGTATGTTTTTATAGATAAATGGGTATGATTCGAATAATGGGTGTACATGGCGTATTATGACTGGCAGTGTGCTGAATATCCGGAGATAATTTAACGCATGGGGAACTTACGAAAAAAACATAAATATGGAAATATATTTTTATTCGTTCTTAAATTGAAGTTTTACAACTCCATATATTAGTTATTTCTTTTAATATTTCCTTTAAATCAATATTTGTATTTAAGTTCCTAAAAAGTGTTGCATTGAAAATATTTAAAGGAACTAACTTATTATTTGATTCGTTCACTTTTTGGAGATCTAAATGGGTGAATTATAATAAGATATAATATATTGATAAGAAAATTCATCATTTATCGGTCTAACTTGTCGATCGGAATATTTTCTTCGGATCGTTTCTGCCATAATCGAAATTTATTCGAACGCTTCAGTACGACACCAGCGATGAGTTGGACCTTCTAGAATCATCTGGACCATTTACTGAAGTGTTCATGAGAAGGAGATTGGTTTATTTATCTTGTGCCATACGTGCCACTTAATTATAATCATCAATTTAGCAGCCTCATTGAGTTGACGCACGCCTTTGGACTATCCGCTGATGTACGTTAGTGCGAGAGCGCAGATCCCTAACCCGAGACGCCGGCTACTATTGTTTTTAGAACAAACACGAAATTGAGATATCACTCCGCGCTTGTACGAGGGAGAACCGGCACCCGAACATCTTTACACGAATGCCATGTATCGCAATATCACTAAAAAATAATAAGCTTCCATAACAATAACACGAAGATAAAACATCTCGGCTTACCCTCCTTTTACAGCCTATTGGATATTCAAGTGCGGGGTTAGGTTATCTCTACTCGGCGAAGTGTAACGCCGTTATTATCTTATGCGCTTCAGATTACGGCAGCGATCCCTTGTAATAATATTTTAATATATTTATCTTCATATGTAATTGATGTTTGCAAAAAACACAGCAATGTTACTTATGTTATACTTCATTTTTTTACCTATTTGCTAACTCATGGTATAAGTTAGTAATAATATATCAATATAAACATTGATTGCCACTTATAAATAATAAAGACGCTTAGGCTCACGAAAAACATCGAAATTTTTGTATAAAAACTTATTTAGAGTTAATATGGTCAAAGGTCGTCGAAATACGTAATACCTGGGGTATTTAATAAATTCATTTAAATTTAAGAAGATAATTTTACATAAGGCATAATGGAAATTTCCATGAAATTTTGAATAAATAAGAATTATTTAAAATGGTTACTTAATGTTTTATCCCTGATATGTTTAGTTATTATTACGAATAAATATTTCTTGTTTTTTGAATAAATTAATATTATTTAAAACATGAATACACCTTATCAACAAAAAACGCAATGACAAGCTGGTCTCACTGTTTACTTCGAGTTATGTTTTAAAATATTGTTTTGTAAATTATATTGAAAAAAAAAATTAACTAACGCGTGATGCTTTTTATAGATGTGCCTGTATTAATTTCTGAAAAATATCCACTACGTGCGTTTTGAGATAGTAAATAACTTACTAATAATCACAGTTGTTATGTAAATACAAAGTAGGTGATGCATAAATCAAAGGTGTGAATTTTTTTCAGCCAAGGGCAGCGATCTATTTTGTTGAACGCAATAATATTTACCGGGCCGTGGCAACCGAAGCGTTATGTCAACAACAAAATGTGCAGACCGAATTTAGTGTATCGATCGATGCCACCTGTATTTGGAGGTTGAGTTGAAGTCCTCGCCTTGTCAACTCTCCGCTTTTATTTATGCAAATGCTATTCGTTTGCCGAGTAAACAATTCGGTATGCCATCTCCTTCGCGGAATTCGTTCCTCTAACAAAACATACTTTTGGTTACCAACAACAAAAATTTGTACTTTATGTATGCAGATCTTATCTGGAATTATAATGAAAAAATAGAGCGTTAACAACGTGGTGTAGATAACATTAACATTACTTCGAGGCTTTTATTCATTAAAACAGTCAATTTAAAACCGACTGACTATCGGTATTGTTAGAAAGCCAATGATAAAAAAATATGAATAAGTATTTGTTTCTTTTTATCGGATAGAAGTGCCGTGGCGTAATCGGATAAACACTCGACTGCAAACTGGCGTCGGGGATTCGACATCCCCAATTGCAAAATAAATTAAATAAAAAGCTATCTTCAATTGCTCTTGATATTTATGATGTATTTTTAATATCTACCTCCTCTATCAAAACTAACCTACCAGCAGACAAGCGCTTAAAATATCAACTTAACCTAAAATATAAATACATATAATATATAGTTAAGAAGTTAACATCTGAATGGAATCGATGCCCTGTGCCCATTAGTTTTTTCACCGACGATGCATGTGATACGTGGGAGCTACGCTCGACATAACTAAAGGATATTCTTCTACATACTGTACGTATCACACTAATGTGTAATGTACTCTAGGATCATTACATCCCACTGATGCAAGAATGATCCTGGTGACCCCTTGTGCTTGTAGTTTCGTGATTTATATCGTAGGATGCTCGTTGAATACTTACGTAACATTATTATATAAGGATTGTGATCGTGGTTCAGTTTTACTTGCTCTACACACCTCTCATTACTAACACAACATTCTCGTACAACAATATAGCACACACCGAGTTTATAAATAATACTTTATTTTCCGATCATTATTCATTCTCGTCCTCAATATGTAGTCTGTGCAAACACTGTAACACATTTCACGAAGTTCGGCATAATTATCTCCAATTGAGTAACGCATTGCATCAATGTTATTTTTGTCATGAAAATATTTTTCTACCTCCCGATTAAAATAATGTAAATCATTTAAAAATTAGGTCCATAGACACTTTATTACACACTTAAGATACTGCTATCAGACAAAGGTCAAAAAAATAAATGTTATATTGCATGTTTTTTCTATAATCGGTTTCACGGAACGTGTATAAATTAGTCATTTTATCTCATCCGTAATACGAATAATAATTATAATATTCATTTCACATTGATTATAGGTGTTATGTAATCTATGCACATGAATATATAACGGTATATACATGGACATGTAACATTGTATAGTTAGTGTCAGCATAAAAATGAAATAAGCGAAATATTTTAATTACATAAAAATAGTGACACAATTATTATTAATATTATCAGTTATTCAATAATAAAAAGAATTATTATTTCATTTACTGATTCATTCACTTTGTGGTAATATCTATAATTATTCTGTTTTCATTGCATTATTGATAGTGAAAAATAAAACTAATTTTTCTTCTGAATTCCGCAATAAAAAATGTCTTGATCAGTTTTTTCTTTATTTTATATATTACTATTAATTAATATAATATGATCGATATAAAGCAAAACGCGATTTTTGATTTTACCGAATTTATTTATTACCTACGTCACAGCTGTTTCGCCCATCGAGGACATTTTTAACCAGTGACAAAACTAATTGCACATATGTACTTATTTGAGTACAATATACCATATGTTCATAGCAGTCAATAAATTTAAAGTTTTCTATTTTGTTTTAAAGAAATACATTTTTTATAAGATGCGAATTTTTGGTTTAGAATGTAGGAACAAGGAAATTTGTACATATCGCTCACTCTTTTCAACAACGTCATATATCCAAAATCGTCAAATTTCAGTTTTGCATGTTTTCGGAATGCCCAGAAAATGTACTTTATCCCAGCAAAAGCGGCATATTTTTAACTTAATATTTCCCAGCTACACTACAGGGCAGAAAGTGTTGTTTTTGCATTTTGA
This sequence comes from Brachycentrus maculatus, assembly GCF_059751285.1. Lineage (NCBI taxonomy): Eukaryota > Metazoa > Arthropoda > Insecta > Trichoptera > Brachycentridae > Brachycentrus > Brachycentrus maculatus. The sequence continues at coordinate 539,368 of NW_028281008.1, read as the reverse complement.
AGAAAAGGTGTTTTTTATTATTTTTTTAAAAACACTAAATATTTTTTAAATGGAGAAAAAACATTTAGGCTTTACCTAAAAAGATCTGTTGCACAGTAAAAAGTTCAATAGGTGGCTTGATATTTATTTTCTATATATATTATTATATTTTTGAAATATCAAGTTTTTTATATATATATATGGCGTTGTTGAAAGGAGTGAGCGATATACACTTATTTAAATACAATAAATGCTCAATGTAGTCAATAAATTTAGATTTTTTTATTTTGTTTTAAAGAAATACATTTTTATAAGATGCGAATTTTTGGTTTAGAATATAGGAACAGGGAAATTTGTACATAATATAATATTCATTGCTTTTACTGTCAATATTTTTTTCTTGTTCGTCTCAAAGTTCATTTTGACTATTTCAAAAAGTCACACTTCACACCTGACCTGTAAATAACAATATAAAATTCGTGGATATTATTATTAACAGTGAATGAACGACCAAAACCTTCACCTTGTATGGCCGAGTGTAGTGATCTTGAAGACAGGTATTATGTTGACATTATGTATATTGGATATAATTTATCGGTTGGTGTGGGCACGCGCATACTATAATATTATTACATTCGTCTACACCAGTGTTTCCCAATCTTCACCCCACATCAACAATTCAAAATAAATAATTACTTCTAACAAAAAATGCACACACGTGGGTATACTGGCAAAAAACGTTAACTCTAAAATTCCTGTTTTAATAATCCCTGTTATTTGAAGCTTTTCCCTGTTATTAATAGCGTGAATAAAATAGCCGCTATTAAACTCAACGTTGAATTTACTTTTAAAAACACATTAATATGACATTTTCAACTACTTAGTATATTTTGCCACTTTATAGAACTATAAAAACTTGCAATCTGCATCTTAAAGTCAGTATTTAATATTTTCGAGTTAACGTTTCTTGTCAGTACACCCACGATATATTAGATTGCATCGCTACTGGAAAGAAAATAAGTGCGATCCTTGGGTTTGATGTGAGCTGTAAAGAGTTTTTTTGTGGGGTACTAATTTTGCAAATGCGTATTTCGACAACAATGCAATATTAATGATTTGCGCATTGCCCCCCAAGACATTTAAATTGCCCCCCGGTGGGGCGCACTCGCCACATTGGGAAACACTGGTCCACACTAAATATTATGTAATCGTGTGGTTATAACATATATCATAATACTACGAGAAGCGACTGAGTAGCGGCCGTGAAAATTACATATCGTGTTTAATCAATTAAAACAGTGTTTAATTTTAGGTTAAACACCGCGATTTATTTTCGTTACATTATGGCTGATAATTGTTGTCACTCAACGCTTCCTCATAATTCCCACGTATTGCCGGTGAGCGCTGTAAGGAGCGTCGGCTCGTCAATCAACGGTTCCATAAATGGGTTGATGTTCGACAAGACGGATTAAAGCGCGTTTCTTTTTATTTTCTTATTACACTGACACGGAGGATAAAAGAGAGTGTTCACATTCTGTTCTCGTCATTTATCATTATCAAGTACAGCTTAATTTTGTAATGTAAGTTTTTTTTAATGATTTTTCAGTGAAATACATTTTTGTTACCTACCGAATTGGCAAGTTATCAATTATTACCAACCATTTTTTTCCAAATAAAATTGAAAAAAGTGTGTTATAACTTCTTCTTCGACTTTTTTTGGTTTTTAACTAATTAAGATTATGTATATCGCATATATGTTAAATTAGCATGTAAAGTTTTGCATAATATTTAAAATATGAATTACTACTATATACTTATGACTTAACGTGCTTATGATTTAACTTATCACTGTTTTTATTTGTTTGTAAAAAATATTGTTAAAGAAGTTATTATACAATTCTATTGCTCTTTTATCCTTTGCGTAATTTGTCTGAATATTCTGACATATTTTTAACTGTAGGCAGAAATACAATAAATTTTTCAAAACGTTGTGTACTAAACCTCTGAGATCTGAGCTGGAATAACAGTGAAAAGATAACGGTTTAACTATAACGACATTAGCATTTTGAAACCGGTCGTATATGAGTATTGTTATAAAATTAATAATGCTGCATTTTTACAAAAAAAAATTATGTTAAGTTACAGTAATCTAAATAAATACGTAACTTTCGTTTTGATATTTCACCAATATGCAATTATTTTTTATAAAATTATTTATGACATTTACTATATAAGTAGTTGTAAAATGTAATTGTTTACTATCTGCTAAGAACCATGTTCATTAATTAGTTTTTAGGCCATATTTTTAATTAATACGTACGAAGGCGTTCCCCAAACATTTTTCAGACACAATATTACCAAAAGGCTTGCCCAAACAAATTTGAAGATAATTGCTTATTTTAATAGCTATTACTAACGAAAAAATATGCAAATCTCTGAAATATACTGGCGATTAGATTCGACCGTGAATAATAAGTAATTTTTTTGATAACCGTGATCAATCAGCCGCATTACGGAGGCGGACGTGTCCGAATATTCGGTTATACTTTATTCAATAATTATTATTATTTAGGCTTTTCCCTGTCGTATAGAGTACATAAATCGACTACCGCGAATTGAAATGGGCACATATCAATTTATCACCTTTACGGAGTAGCAAAATATTTGTTAACAAATAATAAACAAAATTAAATTATTTCATTAATTGATTCGGCAGTCATTTTATGGTAATATCTATCCAATCTTAAGTTTTACTTGGCAGGTACATACCACCATTTCTTGAAATGTTGTGTTTTGATGCATTCCGCATCATTTTCAAGCACCGTACACAATAAACCGTAAAAAAGGTTATTTACCAAGTAAAACTTTAATGCATATTATTTGCTTTTCCTTTCTTTCTTTCAATCCCTTATTCGCAGCAAGTTTTACATTGGGAATCGCATCGTTTCAACAGTCTTATCTCGATCGTTAATTACATGAAAGCAAGGTGATCACACGCTTCAAGTACCAGTCAAGTGTGATATCAAACCAATATTTGAGTGAAAGATCACAAATTTTCACTCCCTAGAAATCGAAGTAAAAATCTCAAGCACAGTAGTCAAATGCGCTAATTACTACGCTACCATTAATATTGTACTTTTAACTAAGTCAAATAAATCATAAATAATGATGAAGTGTTATAAAGTTTATGCCGACACTAGTCATGTTACCAAATTCTTATTTAAAACTTTGCTGGTCGTTTTGTAAAATTATGTACGCCAACTTCAAAACGTATCATTATAAATAGATAACCAATATGATTTAACCTATACAATAATGTTAATTCGTACTATCGCCATAATACAGCGGAAATGAATTATCGTAGATGCTATAAATTTCGGACTACTGTGTTTCAAACAGTTAGATTGTATTTTATTAATAAAGTGCTCTTATTCTTAATAAATATGATTGGACGAAATAAAAAAGTTGCGATTGTTATTGTACCGTTGCAATTATTTATTGCCTGTATATAGACGTTGAAGTACCTACTCCTTGTAATAAAACTAGTTTTCAGAGGAAGACCACGTCACTTTTTCTGATCTGTAGGATGTTGTCTAAAAAAGCCAGTTGTCTCGATGCCACTATGTCTGGCGTATTGCGAGCCCATTCCCCTCGGTAATGAATGCGACCTGCTGAAGTTATTACTTATTTCCATTATTCATACCAGGTAGCGAATCCTACCGTACATACCTACATCTCGTACCGGAGGGATGTTTCTTCGTTTCCCTAATCACAATATTCAATAATAATTTGATATACATATTTTATATTATATCACGTATTATATTTTTTGTATTTCGTATTCGTTTTTACTCCGACATGATCAAAATTATATACAGACTCTCATAAGTAAATTGAAATAAAAGAAACTCAATTTTATTTTGAAAACCTCATTATTTTGAGTATGTACATTTTACATGTTTTATTAGATATCATAGTAAAAACAATAATAAAACATGGTATTAAAAAGAATCAAATGGATAACCATTAGATTTTTCAAATATCATGTTTGAATAATGAAGGATGAATGGCCTTCATAATTAATTCGTCCTTAAAATGTAGTTAAAAAAAGGCTTTACATAATTTACAATCATCATTCATGACTAAATATGCAAACGTTTAGTCCCTTCTTGGCGAAAAGTCATTGTTGCACTAAAATATATTTTTTCTTTTGATAATCAAAAGGGCCTTTTATATCACCAGGGCTGTAATTACAGTTGAAAATATACTCATTAAATACGAAGTGTAGATAAGTTTAACTTTACCTATATCCGATGAAAAAATAAACAAATATTCTTTAATACATTTCCGGTCAACTTCCTGACTATAGTTACCTACACCTAGTTCAAGTTTTCCACCTACATTACTCAGTTAGTGTGTTATCTTTTCAGTTTCTGGCCCTGGGATAATTATAACGATTATAAATGTTATCGAAGCTTTTAAACGTTAAAATGCCTCGGGAATTTGTGATAATCACTGTTAATACGCATTTGAATTTACATTTAATAAGCGCGATATATCTACGCTGATTGAATATTACCGATAGTTTCAAGACGGCCACGACGATAACGGTGATCGTAATTATGTAAACTGCCGCGGACAATGTACGCCACATCTGGCTTACAAATTCCATCCGGAGCCGCCAAATATAGGTAACAACTAGATCCACGCATTCCATCATCCCGTAGAATGTTCGGGAGACGTTTGAAAGTGACCCGACGAGTCGGTATCGGCGCTGCCCTGGTCAGTAGTAGAGCGGACACGATCCAGTTTATTTTTTGTTTGTTCCTTCCGAAGCGAGAGGCCGAGAGTGGGCTGCCTATTGTTTGGTTCGCGGACCCTTCATCCCTAGTCGCTCGGCCCTCAGATTGGTGCAATGAACTCGCTTGGCGGAGATGGGATCGAATGCGCTTCGGAATTATCGTTTCGTGAATCACTATTATTTATCAATCATGGTGCTATCGCCTGCTCCTTCTCTCCAGTATGGACTCTATAGGATTAATAATAACTTACTTTGATGTACCATATTTAAGGAGGAAAAAAATCGTTCGTGCAAAAATATGCTTAAATACTTGGATAAAAAAATTAAATTTAAAAACATTCAATACGTAATAAATTACTGTGATGTGGGGTGTTTTAAAAACAAAATTTAAAACACTAGTATGAAACCACTTTTTGGGTTTATGAATGTAAACAAGACTAGTTTCAAGAATTACGGATATTCTCACATCAACAGGTAAAAATACCAAATAATATTTTGTATTTTCTGTAGTTCTAGAAACTAGTCGTGTTAACATTAGTAAACTCAGTTGGTCTTATACATGTGTACTATATTCACATTTCAATTATATATCATTTTATTCCACAAAGTTTATGCTAAATATTGATTTATTGAAAAAATATATGGGTTGTTATCTTCATCGTAAAGAAAGTCGGTAAGTAATCTTCCAGGGTAACGTATTTTATTTGATATAGACTCAGCTGGGAGCCGAACCTGTATCATGTTCACTGTTGGTAGACATGTTGATCTATGTTAATAATAAACATATGAAATTCTTCTAAACAAATTCTAAACAATTACAATCAAATAGAAATCAGTTAATCTCATTTTGTTACGCTCCGTCTAATATCGCACGTATTGTACAATGAGTTGTCGAGTTCATGGAAATCGTCTAGACCTAGACACTGGACTGTGGAGATAATGGTACAATTCATTTAGCGGTTACTACTTCCTATTTATGTCACTAAAATGTGCAACGGTGTCATTCCGATTGTCTAATTCGATTAAGGAGATCACCGCCCCGCGCCGCGCGCCCTCGCTGCGAGCTGCGAGCTGCGACTCATGCGACGTTTTATTGAGTTTTACGAGCCTTCCTCGTGTAACGATGATTTATGTTGTGGACTTTCCCTATGCCTCATAATCGTCAAATTAAATCACAGATCGTTAGACAATAAGCTGTGCGTGCTCTACAGTCGGGGACATGAATCAACTCATTCCAAAACCCCACGGTATAGGGAATATTATACTCACTTAAATTTGTGGAGTGCGGAATATTCTCTTAAATAAACCACAGTGTATATTTTTTAATATTGTAAATTGTAACTAAGTACTCGATATTTATTTGAATTCTCAATTTTTTTTTCGCATTCATTTTTCCGAAATAAGTTTCTTTTTATAATCCGCCATTTATAATGCTGTATTTTTACAACACCAACGAAAAACTGTGTTCAACAGTTAAATACTGTTGGTAATTTATTTTAAGTATTTTTCTTGATTTTTCCTTCATCCGCGGTACGGTTTAAAGTATTTATTTCGATCAATTAAATCCGAAAAAAACTTCCTCAATACTGCCGGATCGTAGCGTTTTTACATCTAGATCATACCATAATTCCCTCACACAGGGTCTAACTCAAAGGTTCCTTACCTTTTTAAACTCATTAAATTTTCAATGAAACTAACAACCAAAAAAAATGTTTTTGCTTCCAAAATCTCTCATTCGTCTAAATCACACTTTTTCCTGAAGACTCTTTCAAATACGTTAGCTTTTAACCCCATCTCCTACCACCTGAGCAGACTTATAGTCCAAAATATATAATAAAATAATAGCCACCTAAAGCACTTTAATTCTTAATCGCCCCCAAGCTATTTAAATCGCCTACTAGGGGGTAATATTGCCCACGTTCAGTGTCCCTGATTTGACTTATCAAATTAAGGGTTATTTATCTAAATTGCATTTTAACCTTATAATGAATACTATTTTTCAAGGCCGTAAAGTTTATGGGTCAAGATATTAAAATAATGTTTTTCTAGATTAAGAGTATACCTATGTTATTAATTAAGCACTACCTTTTTGTTGTAATACCTATAGATAGCATCGGCGCAACTGCACCGCCAGCGCAGCGTTATTAATTCGGGTATACGATGGTACGATAATATCACCTGCCAGTCTAGTCCCTTAGCGAGTACTGAAGGTTCTCTAGCGTAAAGTCTGTTCTTCATTCCCAGCGTGGATATGCACTGGTGAAGGTCTGTTGAACCCGACTGAAATTGTTCCTCATAAAAGTGACTGCACCGACTATAACTGTGGCCGCTTTATATGGAGCCACCTAGTAAAAATAAGAGACCCGCTCTTAATATTTATGGCCGTGTTCAAATTAAGAAGTCATTATTTGCCAGTTACCGCGACCATTGTCGTGAGGGAGATCTAATAATCATTTTCCATTATCGCAATACGGTAGTCGGAATCTTCAACCGAAGCACGCAGAATGCGGTTAGTTTTTTGAAAGATTGGATTTATTATTATATCGTAAAATTATTCTATAACGATTACAGTTCAATATAACAACCCAAGACTCGACTATTTAAAATATTTATGACTTTGTTTTACTTCGTGTAACATAAAAATATTTTTTACTATTTTGATTGCTAACGGAATAAAATTATATTGCGTACCAGTTTTCCTTTGACTCTCTTTCTTCTGCTTAACCATTTAATGAACGTTTTTACATTAAAGTACTTTCAATAAGTTTCATTAATTGATTCGGCAGTCACTTTGTGGTAAAATCTATCCATTTTTAATTAATGTTTTTTTAGTAAATACCACTATTTCTTAAAATCTACTGTGACACGTGTTTCGATGCATTCCGCATCATTTCCGCATCATTAATTCCTATTGTGGAATTACTTGGAATTACTTTATTCTAGTTCTTATATATTTTTAATATTATGTGAACAAATATCGTTTTACTCTCTAAAAATATCAAATACTGTTTTCATTTTTTATGCTAAAAATAATCGTATTGTTTATTAGATATATTATTTAAACAACATTTATGTAATTAAACTATTAAACAATAAAAATCTTTACGATGAAGGTTGTAATTTAAGAATCAGCCTCTTAATTTATTTGTTCCTGTTACACTTAGTTGTTCCGAGTTTTTTTTTCATGGTCGCAATATTTTCATTTACTTGATTGATAATCGACAGATCGACGTCGAGCGATAAAACAATGTTACTTTGTTATTTTTATAGAATAGATCCATGTATGTATTAACTTGCATAAATAATACGCAGTTGCAGTAACAGATCCGAATCTTTCTTACTTTCTAGTATCACTACTTCACCCAGAGAAGGGAAGTCCTTGATATTCTACTAAATAATATATATTTTGCGATGCAAATAGATACCACGGTATATAATCAGCTCGCATTTTCTCCATATCAACTTAATTCCCTTTCATTTTCTATGCACAAGTGACTAGTGAACCTATCAATTATAAGATCACGATTGATCGCTGTCTTGGTAATTATTATGAAACCTGTTATGTGAATAGTGGTACGTATAACTTTTCATTTCCGAGATAAAAAAAAATCTCACGGTACCATAACGGTTTACTATATGAGATACATTTTATTTTATATGTGTGTATCACACGAATATAATCCATGTAATAATCAATCAATATGTATTTTAAATGAGGCTCCGACTCAGTAATCATAGGTAACCCTAAGCTTTGTAGACTAATTGAAATACTATTTCAACTATCAATTATACGGAATGGTTATTTTGAAAATTTTGCTTTGAAATCAGTATTTTTATACCTCTAAAATTTAGTACCCGCGAGGTGGTTTCTCACGAAAATGGCGGTATATAAATTGGCCACATTATTATTATATGTTTAGTCAATTTTAAATCGGCAAAATACAGCAACAGCGTGTTAATTTTTTTTACTCCACCGCAAAAAAATCAGTTTGTTACAATCGATAGTAAATGTTCAGCGTGCAATTGAATAAAAAATCTTTTCATTAAACATCTGCTCCGGATTGTGCGATAAGGTAGAAGACCTCTAACAAAATTTCTAAACAGTGCGCGGCGCGTGTCAGAATAGAGTGAAAAGAACAATACATTTACGGCGCAGGTAAAAAAGTATCCATATCCTTCGAGGTGTTCCTCCGTGTCCCTTACTTTGTTACTCTTCGGGGCTGAATTATTCCTTCACTTCACATTGTACGTTACTTTTATGTAATGTAAGTAATTTTTCTGCACCTGGATAAGGGTAGGAAGCCAGGGGGACCGATGTACACACATTGCAACAAAATCTGAATTTTATATATGCTCTCTCAAAATTGTTCATAATTTAATAACTTTTAATTAAAGTTTTACTTAGTACATACCACTATTTCTACCACTATAAAAATAGTGGTATTTACTAAGTAAAATTTTAATTAAAAATGGATAGATTTTACCACAAAGTGACTGCCGAATCAATTAATTAAATTTATTAATTTATTAAATATATTCCTACAGTACAAAATCTCTCGGTGCAGATACATTCAAAATTCAATCGTACTTAGATCTAAATGTGAAATATTATAAAAATAAATAAAATAATTATTGAATCTTACCAGTAGACTTTCATTTAATGTAGGTTCTTACTATAGATGTTACTGTTTCCACGTTACAATTAAAATAACACTAACTGGTGTTTATTTGATTACAAAATATAAAATATCATATACTAGTTTGTATTGCCACGACTGTACGCTTGGAAAATAAATTGTGAAATTCGGGAAAGAGTAAATATAAATCGATTAATTTTAACAATGGGTTACTCTGATCTCATAATTGCTTCCGATCACGGAAGCGATATCATTCTTCTTTCATCAAATAAATCATTAAAAGTCGCGTGCTCTGGTCACATGGCTATAAAGCTTCCCATACAACTGGCGCCCGTCGAGGAAATTTCGATTTTGTGGTAACACGTCCGTTAGTCGTAATGACGGTGCATCAATTCCCGACTCCCACGGAAGCTTTCTGATGAAAACCAAAATCACCCCGAGCGTTTATTGTCCACGCCCCTCCCGAATGTCCAGGATAAAAATCCAATTCCACGATCCGATTACTAGGATTCTACGAGTTTACAGACCGTGTATTACGCTCGGCCGAGATCTCTAATGACCGTATCATCATTTACCGAGGAAATCTTTGAATTACAGCCTCCGAAGTACACCGAGGAATGTGGGCTCCTCGCGGGTAAGTCTAGATAAACGACGTCTCCGGATAATTATGTCTTATGAAGAAAAATGGAAATACTTAATCGTAGATTAATTATTATAACCGTTTATGTTTCAATGTGCGTACAATCTGGTTTAATGCAGATACAATGGAGCAAAAAGCAAAGATACCTGACAGTTTATACGATCATCGCAACTGCATGTTTTACCGGCTACTGAACTCTAGGTCGAAAGACCATAACAGTTCATAATTTAGTTGGCTAACATGAAATCACTGGGATATACTTATTTTATGAGCATTTTTTTAAAATCGAAAATGTACAACGGAGGTTCAGTGGAGAAAACCTTACCACGGTTCAAAAAATTATTTCATTACACATTCATGAAAAAACATTTTATGTGTTAGTACACAATTTGTAATCTGGTTTGTCGACTGAAATCCCTTTTCAACTTTTACGTTCTAATTTCGAAATATTTCCCGCAGCCTTCCGCCGGAAGTTGTCATCACTAGGAACAATTTCCCATTGAGATTAGGCGGTAGTCCGGTCTACAATGAGGCACGGAGAACGCGCGATGTGTCCTCCGAGGGCACCGAAGGCCACCCGACCATTTACGGCCCGGCACCTTCCTGACCGCCCCCCGATCGATACTCTCCACCCGGTGCAACACTCCACCCTCCACCTTCCACCCGGCTGCGTTTCGAAACTGTAACTTGAGAATTCGACCTCGGGGTAAAAGTGTTACACTGTCCCGTCGACTTGGTTTTCGCCCGAAATGACATTTTTATAATCTCCCGCAAATTTCCCGACCCCTTGTTTCAGAAGGGCTGGAATTAGGTCGATTGTTTACAAACATGTCACGTCATTGTATACATTTCGTGTGTTTCTTTGCAAACCCCGAGTTAGTTCGTAAAGAACCTGAAAAATTTGCCACACGTGTCTTTGTACGTATAGTACGTTCACGTATTGGAAAAATAAAATACTAAGGTGGATCAGTTATTTGATTACTAAATCGACAAATTATGTAGAATGGTTCACAGAAATTGAAAAACGATCCAAATATTTAGGGGAGTAGACAATGTTGCAAACGTCGCATGTATTTATTTACTAAAACATGTTTTCAAAGCATTTACTCGTATTTAAAGCAAACAACGCTACTCTCTTTCCATCCTGAAAGATTACCAGATTACGAGTATTTAGTTACTTTGGCGAAAATATATTTTCGACAGAGGAATTCGTTAGGGATCGAGTTAATTCCGTTGTAACAACGGTTAGGGGAGTGACAGACAACTGGACCACTTACTCTCTTTGCACACCTTACATAATAAAATACTTCCACCATTTTATCTCGAAGCCTTTTATAGCTTGTCCACACGCGATAGTTCCTTTAAGGGCTGAAATTTTCACGTAATCTACTACAGTGAAAAGCTTTCTTTATTAGATCACTTCCCCATCTCGAACGCCCTGTCACTTCAAATTAACCGGAAATACGGAACAAAAATAATACGTATACCATCGTTCATTTTCTTCTATGTAGTACCAAAGTACCAAACTTTTACGTTTTGCGTGTATTTTTGAAATTTTCTTTCTTATTCAGGCATTCCTTTTATCAACTCTTGCACGCGTATTTTCTAGCACTCTGATAGTGGACGTAGACTATTTGCTTTTGACACTATTGACAGGGCATTTACCCCCACATCTGTGCTTAGAATAGTACATACAGTGATTTGTCTTGAAGGTTCGTGTCCATTAAAGGACTGCCCATAGATAAGTGAGGGGAGCACTCAACGAGTCCTTCTTGATTGCTCAAATGGACTCTAGTCAATTTCACGTGTGTCTATCAAATTAAGTTGATAAATAATGACGTAAAATTTAATCAACTTAACATACGTAGGTATTATTAAAATGGACGTGCTGTCAATAAATATATGTTTCTACGTTAGTAAGACTATTTATTCGTATTAAATTATTTATTTTTAATATGAAACACGTATACCTTGAGCACAAAAATATCGTGGAATAGTTACATATAAATATAAAACAAATGCACTTATGCAGCAATGTTCAACTTGCTTAGTTTTCTCTCACGTATTACTCCGCTGGGGAGGCCTTCACTACTTTGTAAACAGGTAGTGAAATTTACGATTCTACTTCCTTACAATATTCCCAGTAAGTATTATTGAAACAGCGTTTATTTTGCTTTTATGACGCTACTCTGCGCTGTTGGCCACGTTCTTGCTGATTCAATGCAACCACAATTAAATCGTTTCCAATGTCAAAACCAATACAGTTTCTAGATTTATTATGATCTTGAGAAAAGGAACAATATGGTATGAAGTTGAATTCAACAACGTTGTTATGAATTGAATTCAACAACAATAAAAGATTAGGTGCAAAATCAAGAAAAACTTTGAAAGAAATTGAATTCAAATTAATAAAAGAAGTGGAAAATGCGTGTATAGTCAAAAAAAAAATCAAATTATAATATTAAATTACGAATTAATTCGTAGTATAAATTAATTTCTTTAATAAATTCATTTATACTTCAGACTACTCGTGGAACTCATAATCCGGTACATTTGTTATTTAGCAGTTGTGTTATAGAAGTATTGTCATCACAAAGCATTGTAATAATTAGAGCTGTACTGTTCAATTTCCCTTTTTTCCAGTAAACAGGAGAAATTAAAAAAACAAAGTAAAAATGCGCTTTGAATATCCACATTACTAAAAGGTAACATTTATTATCTGGTAGCGTTGTTTTACCGTGATAAGCCCAGGAAATGATTTCATTTATTACAGTTATAATTGCCTCGGAAAATGTACAAAGCTTACAAAAGTCCCTCGCGAAATGACACAAACAACAAAAACCGAGTTTACTGCAGGAATCACGGATCGGGCAACAAGATTACTTTTTCACGGAGAGGAAAAAGAGCGAAAATCAATTAATCACGGTAAAGGCAGAGATTACGCGTGAACCGGAGCGAACAGGTGGCATTGGCCTTAAATAATGAAATACCCGTTACATAAATTTTGTCATCGAGGCACGCTATTCGCTGCTGAATTCGATTATAATTTACCGAGGCTGATATAAATACTTTTCATCATAACAGAACCCGGTAGTTATGTATGTTTACGACAATTGTGTTTTAAATATCAGTTATGATGTAAAATACATTCTCATTTGTGAAGATCCCATCTGGTACCCGTATCTACGAGCAACGAAACGTCTTACACCTCCCATTTAATTTACATTTTAATTGAGATAAAACCAACAGTCTTTGAATATTTTTTTCATATTAATTATCTTATTTAGTGAGTGTAAACAAATACGGATATGTCCGGATCACGATAAACGTACATTAAAAAAAAGTGTTTTAATTTTTATGTTTATACGATACTTTGAAGGTTAAATAAGTTTTTGCTGCATTGAGGTCGTCGAATCCCGAGAGAAAGAAAAAAAATCTGCCCGCGCAACGGTTTTCTTGGAACCATTTTATACAAATCGATTAACTAAGGGTTTGGAACGATTTAAAATATCAACACTCCATTTCGTCGATCCATCTGCAACTGAACAAATTTGCTCTCTTCTCTTCAAAAGTCTCTTTTCAGATACTTTAATTCGTATTAATATTTTTAAACAGGTTTTACGTATTTCAACGTATCATAGATTTGCAGGTACCATGCGTTTAATATGGATGATATTCTGTTTCCAATATGTTCAGTCTGGTTTTGGACAGCTTTTTTAAAATTTCAAAACCTGTAATTATCCTGCGTTTACATTGTTTATTTTACAACTGATTTTCATAATTCATGCGCCGATATATCCATCACTATTAAACATATTTTTAAGGAATTTGAAAGAAATCTAAACACAGATATTGTTTTTTTATTTTATTTTAAGTATAATGTAAAAAAATGGTATATTTGGAGTAAATTGGCGGGTTTATTAGTCGGCTCTGTCTTCCAACTGATCAACTGACATTTAATATGTAACTACCTATAACTTGAATATATATCATCAAACCTTTGTGGTAAATAGAAGACATGTCATGTGTATACACTGACATGCGCGTAGATAACTTTCATCATTCGTATTAATAAAGCTGTTGTACATAATTTATTTATCAATTGGCGGGTAATAATAAATAGTTGTGAATCATAGTACCTTGTGTTATCAGCTCGTTTTGTTTATGTCGTCATACAGTAGTGTTAATACATTGAACTTTATTAATTAGTATTTATCTTGAGAGAATAAGGGCCAGAAATAAACAGACTCCCGGGGGGTGTGACGTCACGCAGGACGCTCGCGAATTTCGGCAGATCTGATATCTCGGGGAACGTGCGTGCCTGGAATGCTGTATAGCCAGCTTCTCTCGTAACGAGGCCAGGAGCCAAGGGATCTTTAGCTTTTATACCGGGAATAACGTCCGCAACAGCACGAAATTGAGTCAGTGATGCTTATTTTTATTTTTACATACGTAAATTGCTATAATTATTAAATTACCCCAAGGATACTTAATTTTTTTGAATATCTTGATTTTTTTGAAATTCATTGCTGATTTCTTCATTAAACATAAATAATGCATAACTTCGTCATATGGTAATAATAATGATTTTTTATCATTTATATAGCGCCATTTTCGTAAAATACTACCTCAAGGGCGATTCAATGTGAATAAATCGTGAAAAATAAGATAGTACAAATTATTTTGCAAATAAGTGTTTTTAGTTTCATTTTCTAAAGATCGAAGCGTAAGACGACTATCAACCAATTCGTCTGGAATACACAGTTCAAGTTCTCTACTCTTGGACAGCCGAGGTGTTTACTTCGGTAGCTTTATAAAACCTGGAGTCGTTTAACACGTGGGTTTTAATCAACCCACTGATAAAGTAAATTATTATTACCGCCTGGACTCGAACCCGAGATCCCACAAAGAGACGCCACAGATCGCCCGCTGCGTCGTGGGAGGGGAAACTCTTTTTAGACAATTTAATACACCTCTTAGAATAGCCAACTAATGACCCTCGGGCTTATTCTGTTAGTTGAGATATCGTCTTTTAATTATGCTAAACCATTCAGTCAAAATATGATGTTTATTACAGTAAACAGGAGACCTTCGCTAATCCGAACCCCAGGGAACACTGAGGGGTCAGGGTAGCATGGGTATGGAAACTAAAATACGAGTAGATGTTAAATTAAACTAGGCAGTTATATTATTAAGTACGTTTCATTAATAATTTGATCAATATTTGGTTACAAAAAAAAATAAATCTACTCTTAAACATTTTTACTGGTTGTTTGTTTAACACTTTTGACCAGAGGCCCGAGTTCAGTCGTGATCAAGTTTCTAGAAAAAAATTATTGTATTATAATAATAATGCAGCTCCACCAAAAAAAGTCAGTTAAGTATCTCAATCTGTTTACAAAGACAAGTATTGACATTTGTCCAAATCGAGTTATTAAAACTTAGATTGATATTCAACGAAACTGCGAGATACTCTGAATAGCACTGTTCTATAGCCCATTGAATATAACGAATGGACTGTCCGCATTCTCGCGATTATCGGAATAAGTAAGGAGTTCTACTGTGAGTGGTTTAATTATTGAGGCACCTTAATTATTTAGCCTTGTCCGACAGTATTGTTAGCGTGGTAGCATTTTTAACGCCTAATGCAGTTTTTTAGCTTACATCACTGTTAGCCGAACTAATAATTGTTTTGTGTCCCTAATGAAAGAATCACGCGATTTCGTGTATTTATCCGCGCGGAATACTTAGCCCGAACAATGCGTACGCCATTATGTCAGCAGTCAGCACGCATTCCACTACTCCACACGCTATAAGTGGCGTGGAATATGTCTGTAGTCACAAGGCATTTGAAGCGAGAGAAAACCGCTTTAATAAATAACTATCTAAGGTATAATTGATGAAAATACTGCTCTTTTATAAACGGACGTATTGCTGAATGAAACTACCGCAGGAAGTAAACTAATTTTCTAGTTTTCACCGCTTATGGAATGGCGCCAGAATAATTATTACTATATATGTAGAACGCTATATACTGTCAACACTGTTATTATCATACTAACTGTAATGGGTTAGTGGAATTTACGTTTAAAATAACCATCGCCATAAAAATTCTACGGTAAAGATTCCCACGGATCTGCCCGTATTTTTTTCCAAATATTTCAGGATTTAATATAACATTATGAATGGCGTGAGGTTGTGCATATAAAATTTTATAACCAAATTAAGATAAAAATCGTATATTTTGATAGCGAAATGGTTTCATTTCTCTCCGACGAAAAAATCATAAACAATACGTTCCCCTTACGTGTGAACGCAGTTAATTTAATGTTCAAGAGATGGTGGTAGTTAAGGGGTGGCATTCCTTGGTGTTTTATTTTCTTTATTACTGCGGGCACCTTAAAATTTACCACATTTTATTATCAAGTTGCGTTATATGAAACATACATCTATGTGATACATTTGAAAATATATTATTGTATATTCCGGAGCAAATAATAACAGTATTTACCTTTTGAAAAAACCTCGCATTGGTTTAAATTTAATATACATCTTTGTATGTTTACCATTTTAAAGTCTGCATGTTGTTTAACCCAAAATTACACGTAATAGGAGAGTACGTTCGTACAAAATTACACCAACCTTACGAAGTCACGATATACTATGCATACATAAGCAAACTTCGCGCATATTTGCAAAAACTCGTCAAATGCATTTCTTTTAATTTTTTCTCCGCTCAACGTTGCAAAACTCGTAAGAATTTTTCTCACTGAGCAAAAAGAGCACTTTACAAGGTTTAGATGCGAAATGGAACATTTCACTTTATCGCAGTCTGACTTTTATGGATTTGCTGCCGTCGCGACGTACCGTGACGCAATGTGCACAGTGCCAGTGGGACTTTTGACCCGCGACACCCGGACTGGCGCATGGCGCCCTGTTACAATTTGACCACTCCAATAACGTACAACATTATAACGATTAAATTATGTAAATGTTGAATAGTGAGTTACATAGATAAATACATGATGTTACAAGTCCTCCATTTTGAATTGTTGTAATGATAGGTGTCAGGTCACAATGAGATGTTATTAGGTCGGGGGCGACGGCCAGCGGCTCGGGCCAGTCTTCAGGGCGCCCGAGCCCCCACACTCGCGCGGGTATCGATCTACGAGGGCCCTTGCAGGTCGTGTCTACGAACCCCAGGGCTGTCAGTGTCCGTCGCTTTAAAATCTGGAATTCCTTTCAAATGTTGCCATGTCGAGGAATATATTGAAAGTTGCCCCATCGCATTCCCAGATCTGATACAGAAGCATCTAGGGTCTCACAGACCTTCTCTTGCAAAACAATTTAGAAACAAATGTGAAACGAAATCGTATCCCGATTTAACTGTGAATTTACATTAAAAAGATTTCAATATCCCGTCACTGCCAATCTACATAAATGCAAGTTTGTAAAACCATCACCAAAGTATCTAGATGTGCCCCGGTGTAGGCAGTGAAAGGGATTAGCAATTAATTAGTTCAGTTAGTCAGCTATTGTAGATCCGATTCCTGTCGAGGAATAGAATGTCGGGATTGTGCAGTCGAATCTAGTTCAAACTCCCCCCGTAGGCACTTGGCTGCGAAATTGTCTCGCGAGATAAGCGCTGACAACTCCCCCCGCCCGCATTCTCGAGACGTGAGTAGCGATATTTTCCGCCCTTGCACCCTTCTTTCTCGACAGATATACATAAGTGGCGAAATTTTCTCCAGTCGCGGTACACATCCGCCCGCCAGCCCTGCTACCTACTACGGTGGGAGGTCTGCACGCCAGCCGTGTTTGGAATTTAAATGCGTTCATTTTCCCTCCCCGTCGAGGTTTTCCTCTTCCCTGTTTATGTGCGGCAACACTTTTACTTTTCTTACCCGACTTGTTATTTTACTTTTTTATTAATATGTTTTAAAAAAAACACAATATTAACCCTTCATTTTGGGACAATATTATATGAGATACTTCCAAACATAAGTTATTGTATGGTATATTCTGATCTGTTTCATCTCAGCCCGACTGGATTTAGACAATTCCTCTCAGATTATATAACATGATGTATATTGGTGATTTTGTTTTGTCTGGTGATTTTTCTTTTTCTTTTGTTTCTATTTATTATTTTTTATATGATTTCTTTAAAACTTTCTGTTATTTTCTTTGTGCATTTTTGAAACATATATTGTAAATGAATGAATGTACATTGTAATTGACTTTGCTATCATGTACCTACATGTAAATTTAAAGAAATAAAGTCTTAAATCTTCAAGCGTAGATATGCTTTAAGACGTAAGTTATACGCAAAAGCAATATTATGCAAAGACCTTACACCAAACTCGTTTTTACGTATCGGCTCCACATGTATTTAAATGTTGCTGTGAGTCAACATAGAAATATTTTAAGTATAGTATATGTGATTTTTTTTGGTATTGCAATCGTGTTTAATTATTATAAGATACTTAATTTATTGCTCGGTCGTCTGATAACAAAAAAAATCATTTCCTTTACCCGAAATATTGCGTTCGGCGCCACCTCGAAGGTGGCGCCGAACAGCCAGCTTCTTGCAATACACGAACGATTCAAACTTTAATCAGCAATCATTAACATTGTACAGTAACGATAATTATAATAACATGCAGTTCTAAGAAACGTTTCGTAATAATTATTATTATTTATGAATGATAATACTGTAGTAGTCGCTTTTAATTCATACGACGATATCGTTTTTCCTTTGGTACCTACTTGCGTTCATTATATTCATTATTGCGCGTATTGAGACAGACTAATAAATTGTACGTATCGAGACAGACCTTATTATTTAGACTTGGACAATAATGTCTCAAATTTGTATGTCCGGAACATACATATATCGAAGTACATTCATACATAAATAAAATACAAATTTTGTTTGATGTTAATGCCCCAAGTAGCTAAGGAAATCATTGAATTCTGGATTAGTTTAAACAAACTTAAGACCGACGCGCGTCTCAGTAATGTCGGAATTATTGACGGTCGAGTTCCTATAGGAGTAACCCGTTACCCTATTGTTAATAGCTTAGCAAGAACGCGTTAGTCGAGACGGGAACATTACGGGCCGTGTAACCAAAGGGCAGACAGGTGAAATTACTTAAGCGTATAAATGTTAATCCCCAATGTAAATACATACACAAATATCCCCGTATCGTGCTGCCGTGTGATGGAATAGTCTGACGCCGACTGTTATGAAGTAGTAATGACAATACGAACAATAAATGTGTACCTTCCTAAGTTGTCGCAATTGTCTAGAAAAGAAATGATTAATCCTATTAGCAATATTATATTTTTGTGATATCTCAACATAGATAAAGAAGTTAATTGAAACGGGTTTATAGAAGTCTGGGTATTTATGGACATTAAATCATTGGCTGGTTTTAATGATCATTGAATAACATTCGCACTTTTTACCCATGATTAACAACTATTATACTAAATTTTCGAAAAGTTGTATGTAATATGAATACTTATAATTTATTATTAGATTAAAACCAATATTTTTAGCTTTTCCACTTTTTTTTTTATTTGACCAGCGACCGGGTTTCGTCGTTACCGACATCATCAGACTGGTGGACCAGTCTGATGATGTCGGTAACGACGAAACCCGGTCGCTGGTCAAATAAAAAAAAAGTGGAAAAGCTAAAAATATTGGTTTTAATCTAATAATAAATTAAAAATGCAATTCCATCACGAAGTGTCAGTGGATAATATAAATCTATTAAAAAGTGCATACTTATAGTATAATTTTCGATTGGCAGAACTTGTCAACAACATCTATGGTTGAAAATTTAAGCTAAGCGTAGATCTCTTCATTTATGCATGTGAGATTCTTTTGCAAATTAATTCACAACTGAAATGCCTGAACATTTTTAATGTATTACACTCATAATTAACAATATTTTGAGTTTGTTCAAACCTTTGTTTTCAAATGCTGGATTACGCCCCTCTTGGAAACTATTCATCTCCAGATTTTTATTGTTATCTCAACATCGATGAAGAAGTTTGTAGTGATGGAAATATGGAAGTCATCTATGTTGAGATTTCAATAAAAACCTTAATAGGAACTGTTCCTATGTGTGTTGAAATCCAACGTTTATGAACAAATATTAGTACACATTAAAATAGTGTTAATTATATTTTCCTTCATTAATCTAACACTCTTTTTACAATCGCCCAAATGATACACGATACGCCTTACTGTTAAGAGGATCGCGTGTAATAAATAAAAAATGACCCATCCATGAATGAATGAAACGTGTTGATTGCGTTCATACAAAAAATGGACACGTACAACAATACGACCAAACTAACCAGCGTGACTGAAAATTCTAAGTATGAATCAGATGAAAAGCGATGGCAGATACTTGATAATGATAATTTCCAATATGTGTAACAGGAACAGCGACTGACAGCCGTTAAGTCGTGGAAGTGAGTCGTTCCGCTCTGGATCTGCAGCCAGATTCCGCGGCAGGTCTCGCGAATAATGCATACCAAAGTACGTTCCTATTTCCCTTCGATGTGTTTTTGCATTTTGCACTTCCTTTCAGCCGGCTTGTTGGAATTTATCACGAATCAGATACCTTCGTGGCGCGACAACCCTACCGTGACCGTCACACTAACGTTACAACCGACTCGGCCGGGATTACTCATAACTCGCTAATCATTGATAAAGTGTGTTTTTTATTTAATTTTATGGTAAATTTACAAAATACTACGAAAATTTATGCGTCGTTAGTGAGTAAAAATTCTTCTTAATACGATATCCTCATAAAATCCAATTCCACCATAGAATGTTAATTTTACTACGAAAATAATGTATGAGGTATTTTTTCTATTAATTAAAATTAATTTGGTAAAGTACATAATAAAAATCAAATGTATGTTAAAGTCCCGATCAACTCCAATTCTATCGGTTTGATATTGACTTATTAAATCAAGTTTAATATTTTACAACGAAAAAAATTACATCAGAATTTACAAGTAATACATATCTTCATTTTTATGCAATAATTTTATTGTTATTGAAGTACATAACTGTTATTATTATTGCTAATATAAGCTATACGTTTGGGAAAACTATTCTCTGCTACACAAAAATTTGAAATGTGGATAACATTTTACACAGGGCCTGTATAATATGAAGGATTAACTAGAATACTTGGATATATTAAATTTTGCTCAAAAGACGTCTTAAAAAAGTGTAAAACATATCAAATTGGATTTATTTAAGTGATTTTTCACTCTAATCTTTATTTAACATCACCCTGAGGTGCCGAAAGGTCAGCGCTGATAATCCTTTCTTCACATAATCAACGATCACGATGACACTCCATCGATGCTATGCAGTGCCCTATGCGCCATTAATTGAAGAGAAGGATAAGAATCAGTATACAAATAAAAACTACTTTTAAAAAATAAAATCGGTCTTACTATATAAATCGCTCCACCTGTGTTTACATTGTAGCATAATTACATTCACAAAATAAGTGCCTGCCTCAAAATATGACAGTACCTAATTTTACCCGCACCGGTGTTTGGTTTCCCGCCTGCCGACTACCGGCTAGCTTCCGCTTGTCGTTATTTTCATTAACAATAGTTTATCTTACATTCTGTCAGTTACGTTTGTCCTATCGGAAAAGGTGAAAAATGTCCTCTCGCCTAATTTATGGCCTTTTTTCGGCGATGCCGAGTGCCCGCCAAGAGTCCCGGTCCCGGCTGCCGGGCTGCCGAGGATGGCGTGCGGTCTATCAAGACTATCAATTATTCATTAAAATGCCCCCTTACCGTTTCACATGGGGGAGCGCACGTATTAATTCAATATACATACTTTGTTCCTTTACTCTTTTATAGCTTTTTTATTGTCCTATACGGCTATAAAACATTTGAGCGCTAACTGGAGATAATTTTCGGCGATGTGTAATCATCGTAAATCTATTCAACTATTTGTATACGTTTTCGAATCATTTTGTCGGCGAAATTAAGTCACCTGTCAACTTACATATATTTTACATTTGTGTTATTAGTACTGCACGTTCAATTTGTACATAATTCGGAAACTTAACGTAAATCTAATATAAACTGCTTCTGGGACGGTATTCTCAGAATGACGAATCGGAACATTATAGACTTAGTAATTATTTCTTTTTCTTCCATTAGAACGTCTTACTGATAACGAACGCTGTTATAACAGCTTGTTTGTGTGTGTAATATAATAATAAGCGCGTACATAATTTAAAAAATGGCACTTTAACGCCCTTGAACTTTGCCGTGTTAATTTTATATTTTTAACACTGTAAAACCGGATACCCCAAGATGGAATAATATATCTCACTCACCACGAATCGTGGGCGAACTTACTTGTCCTCTAGTTGGGTGGTTTCGGCTCATTCAAAACTTACCAACTACATACATACATACTTGTACATATAAACGTATCCTTGGTCAATTGGTTTCCGTTTATTAAAAATAAAACCAACACGCCACCTTAAACATTTGTTTCTATTTTGCAATCTTTAATACTTAGGTAACCCATCTATTATATTTATCATAATTCATAATAAAACATCGATTGTTTTCTAGGTATGGGTAATCAAATAACACTTGAATACAGTTGACGTCTCGGTTAACGAATATTGTATGTGCTATGGATTCGTTGCGCAAATTATTCTTTGACTGAATGTGTAACCATTTTTCTACGATTTCTTCATGTAAGTGGCGAAGAAAGGTGAAAGAAGAAAGGAAGTAAGGCCGGATTTTTAAAATTTAAATATTAGCTTTGTTTAAATTGGGAGACGTGAACTGTCTTCTGATTGCTTTTTTTATATTACTCTACTAACAGTGTTTTATATATTAAAAACGTGTAACGAAGTTACGGCTTTAATATTGAAAATAATCCTGTTTTATTATATTAGAAAATATTCGTTGGCAAGATAATTCGCTAGCCAAAATGTCACCGTACTTTCTTGTTACACATGTGCTACCTTTGATTACTTATTTTGTTTTCAACTTCTCGATTACGTACATAATATGATTATGTTTTAGGTAAATTTTAATAGATTGCAAAATTATAATATTATGCAAATCGCCATATTTGTTCTTTCTTGGCGTTTAGTCAGTGGGTATTGTGCATATATTAAATTTAAATTCTTATATAAATGTTAAACATTTTATAAAGAATTATTTTTGTTGAATTTATTTACATAGATTATTTTCCTTGCGCATAGACCTTCTGAATATAATATAGCAACATATGCTAATTCGAGTTGTTTTTATATAGGTTTTTTTGTTATCCACACGAAACAATAATTAGTGCCTTTAATTTTTTTTTTTAATTTTACTCAAATAACGCAATCGAAAATATGATAATAAAAAATATTATATCAATATAAGTTTATTCTATATAAAAATGTAGACATTACAAAAATTCATCAGTTTCTAGAATCGACTTACAAATAAAAATTACTTAAAAATCCTTTTTGGGAGTTTGACACGGTAAATATTTTTGGCATCGTTGATCCTGACCCTTGACCTCTGATATCCACTAACAAAATAAATAATAAATTTATCGACAACAATCTTGATTGAAATTAGTATTTACGGATTGCATTTCATGAACAAATACTTATTTTGGCAACCTCAATTTCTGTTCCAAAATGCGTTAACTTTGCCTCCAAAACCTTACCTTTTTTCAATAATCAAGGGCGACTAATCCAAAAAAAATCCAGGTATAATTCGCACGTCACTTGTTTTTTTCACACTACACAAAAATGGCGCCAAACATGCACCAATCACTGACGTAGAATTCCTATTTTGTAAAACAAAATTAAATTTTTAAATAAAACAAAAAGAACACTGCGGAGAACCAACCGTTTTCACTCGGTTTGAATTTTGCGGAGCGGCTCAGCTACGCATGCGACCTCTGCAGTCGACAGGACAAGAATGGCGGATGGCGGCAGACGGCGGACCGCGCTGGCGCTCTGAGCTTTGGGAAAAAGGCATAAAGAGTGGATTCTAAAATACGCTCCAGCGTAAAAGTGTTCATAAAGTTCTGCGTGTAATATAAGCATTTGCACAAATAAAATTCACCCTTTTTACTTCTTTAATAGTACCTGCCTGGGTTTGAGCTTTTGCTGTTTTGTTAGAAAAGGCTTTGTCGAGTGTCATCTATGGACAAATATCGTAATCACAAAAGTTGGAAATTCATCGACGCTTTCGAAGCTTTTCGAATGTTTCAATAAAATAAAAACTGCTGTTAATTATTTGATAAATTTCATTAAATATTTTCAATAATTTCACGATGGCTCTTCTCCTTATTTTACTTATCCCAGGAGCTACCACCAGGGCTACGTGTTAACGAATTTTAAAATTTAACGGCATAACAACCCTGGAAAAATATATAATTACAATAACAATATTTTGAATATATCCAAATGTTATGTTATTTATCCTCCAAGGGGTGGTTATCAAGATTGATTACAAATGGATATAGAATATGAAAGTCCACGTTTTGAATATCCATACCACTTTATTTTTCGTGGTTACCTTAAGTAAAACTGTCCTCAAATGAGTGATTCAAATTATGTACTATTTTTTTCAGAATTTCATTTGTTAAAAATATACATGTTAGTATAAATTTTTAACCAATAATGTGTTTTTTACATCCTTTTTATTATTTTTATCTGTTGTAACATTTTCGTATTAAACACACAAGAAAAGGAAAAAGTTAAAAATAAAAACTAATTTTACAATTTTTACAATATTAACTCTTTCACACTAAGAATTTTTTGACATCTCAACATAGACGAAGAACATCAATTGATGGTCGTAAGCCCCGTAAATGCCCAGACTTCCATATTCTTCTTCATCTATGTTGAGATGTCAAAAAAATCATTTGAAAAATAACTCCTATAATTAGAGATAATCCCGATTTGTATTTGGACACACTTAAAATGTTTTAAAGAATATTCTGTATGTACCTTTATGTATTGTATGTAATATGTTTTTCAATAATATTTTTTTAAGTACTCAGCTTTCATGTAAAAGCATCAACATCAGAACTCGACAGAAGAAAACTTTTTTGATTGTACAGTCTTTTGTCGGTTTCCGTCGAGATCAAGAGCAATGTTTGCCTAACTGTAAACCTGACCTTTATTTATCTCGGATGCTGTCGTGTTTCGGGAGATTTAAGATTGGGAATCAAATAAAACTTACGATTACCGGCGAAGGGAAATTAATGTGTCCATAGCCAAGATGGCCTGGCTCGAGCTCCGTACTGTCTGTTTTTTATTTATTATTATTTTGTAATACAAAGGTCATATATTGTGACCGAAGTGAAAGGACAGGACTAATAGACATCTCGGGACGCTTTGCGGTTAGAGGCTTTTCAGTATACTTAAGGGGGAACACCACTGTGACAGGCAAAAGAAAAGCTTTAAACGATCATTTTTTAATTATGTAAAATGTTGTTTTGAATATTGAAAGCATTAACTTTGTGGATCATATTGATATATTATTTCGAGAAATAAAAATACTTTGTGTTCTGATCCACTCACATTTTTATTAACCAACTAGTTTCGGCAACAACCTGTCGCCCTCTTCAGGGTTTCACTGTGTACACTGTTTCTTTTTATATATATATTTAGTAATAAATGAAACCCTGAAGAGGGCAACAGGTTGTTGCCGAAACTAGTTGGTTAATAAAAATGTGATTGGATCAGAACACAAAGTATTTTTATTTCTCGAAATAATATATAAAATGTTGTCTATATATTGAAATTATTTTTATGATCTTTATACCATCTTTTTTTGACATCTCAACATAGATGAAGAAGAATGTGGTTAATAAGTCTGGGTATTTACATTGCTTACGACCCGTCATAGTCTGCTTTAAGTGATCACTTTATAAATCTGTAACATCCTATCCATGATTGACAACCACACTACTTGCATTTCGAAAGTTGTACTTACACTTTAATTGGTACATTCTTTCGAACGTGAGTTGTTGGCACCATCTTTGGTTGACTTTAGAAAAAAAAATGTATTTAGCTTATAATAATCGGTTAAATTACAAATTTCATAAAAATTTAAATTCATGTTTTGAGGCGTCTGCTAGCGTGTACAACGAATATAAGATGTATTTCATGGAGATCTATGCGGATACTGTATAGAAGAATACGTACGATAAGTATGTATCCTTACCTGAAGATGACAAGGTGCTTGTCGAAACCGAAGTGGTTAAAAAACAAAATTTGAGTTTTATTTTATAAAGTGTAAAATATCTCTTTTATTTAGTTTTACCTTGCGGGAAACGAATCTGGAATCTCCAACACGGTAGTCAAACACGCTTACTATAAACTATGGGGGCGAACGATCTCTTGTATGGTTCGTATATATATTTTTTAAATGTCTCTTTCTTTATATGGCCGGTTTTTTTTCCCTTTCCCTTATTTTTTCCTTTTTTTATATTTATTCAAGTGTGCTTTTGTTTTTTTTTAATACCTAATAGGAAATAAATATAATAACAGAGGTTTTTCTGAATGCAATCGTAGCCACGATAACCAAGAAAAAAAAATGATTTAAATCAGTTTGAAAAAAATCTAAAAAAATTAAATCGATTTTATATTTTTTGACCCATCAGTGGTCCTCCCTAGTATGTAGGTTGGTCACAGAGTCACCGCTCCTTCAAAAGGCATAATAGCCCGTTGAGTTAGTATAAACGCGTAGGTTTCGAAAGCCATTGTTAAACATCAGTTAAATCTTCATAATATTTAGAGTATAAAAGACTGTACCGTCCGTGTTATTTAAGCCTATTATAATTCAGAGCAGTAAATGAATTAGACGTTTAGAGCCTGCCGGTGAATGCCTTCGGACCACGACTTACATAACTTAACCCTTACGATCATTACCCCTTTGATTTTTACTTGGTTTAATATATTAATAGTATTATCTATTTTGTCAGACACCGGATTATTCACCCTACGGATGATATGTCAATTTTTATGTGTCTCAACTTGATATGACACATTTATCGTTCCTCTTTATGGATTGTATGGATCTCAATAATGGTCAGAATGGTGAATGTTACATAAGTGTATAAAGTGATCGCTTTAGCCAGCCAAATGCCAGGTCGAAGGCCCTGGGATACTCAGACTTCCATTTTCTTTCATATAAAGAGTAACGATAGATGTTTCATCAAGTTAAAACACCCATTAAATGCACAACGTTTTGAATGTGTCCAAATACTTGTTCACAAAATCTAGATTATCTCCAATTACAGGAGTTATTTTCATATTCTTTTTTGAAAATAAAAAGCTTCTTTTCATCTCACCAATAGATGTCTCTAGCGAAGTTCTAGTGATTCAAGAACAATGTTTCAAAATTGGTTCATATATGTAGAATTTCCAATAATTTAGTGTGGTTGTCAATAATGGGTAGAATTGGTGAATGTTACACGTGTGTAAAGTGATCACTTAAACCAGCCTATGACGGTCGTCAGCCCCGTAAATGCCCAGACTTCCATATTCTTCTTCATCTTTGATGAGATGTCAAAAAATAATATACCTATTAAATGGTTGTACCATAGTTTGATTCTTTTATTTTTTGTTTAAATGAAATGAATACCCGTAGCATTGCGAATGTATCGTATGCCATTTATCGCTATGGCCCCTCACAGGAGGTACCTAATAGTTATTTTGTATATATTTTTTGTAATACCTTTTTTCTTAAACCACGCTAAGAAAAGAATCTTTTGCGCATGTAATTTGCAAAATGTTATTTTCACACAATAATAATTATAATATACATATCTAGGAAGATTTGGCCAGATTTGGAGGCCTGATAGTACTGGAGGTTATAACATTCTAACTCTTCAACCATATTCACATCGTAAACCATATTTACACATGTTTATTGATTATATAAATAATATGTATTTATCTTTTAGCCGTTGTACGAGTAACATCATTAATTTAATATTATTATTCCTAAGTGTGTTAATTTGTACATTTTTCATGCACCCCCTTATCCCCCTTATGAAGGAAAGGTGATCAGCTTTCCACTAAATACATGTAAAGTATTTAGTTTGTACATAATAAGTATTAATTACGCCTTGTTTATTTGTTGATATTAATAATTGGTTAGATACTGAATGGGTTGAGTCAACGTAAGCATGGGAGATTGAAGAATTGAATCATAGAGTTTGTTAGTCAGGCAGTCCGGCTCGAGGCGGTGCTCGGTGCACTCGAGGCGGGCTACTATACATACAGGAAACCGAGTCAAGTTCAACTAGCTACTCATTACTCACTGCACAGCTCGGACAGGTCCAGTGACGAGAACAATTCGACAACGTTATATCTGGCCATCGATTACATACGGAAATTTACATTTTAACCGTGCAGTCTAGATAACTTTAAGTTTACTTCAATTCGTTTATTTAGATTGGCAGTGACAGGAATATTGAAAGCCTTTAAAATGTAAATTCACAGTAAAATCGGGATACAATTTTGCTTCACATTTACTATAAAATTTGCAACTTCATACAACAAACAAAAATAAATGCTTTGCAAGAGAAGGTCTGTCCGAAAGCCTAGGTGCTTCTGTATCATATCTGGGAATGTGGTGGGACAGTTTTCAACGTTTATTTGTGTTCGGTAAACGAACTAAAAATAAATATTCTTTGATATTTCTTTTTTTGGCATTCCATCCCCTCTTTGTACCCCCGCGAAAGATGCTGCATAGTGGGTGGTGAGCCTCACCGCTGATTAACAAAATTCTTTCGCTCATTTTCCTAAATATCCTTAAGGGCATACTCTCAAATATACAATTCGGTACGTAATTCAGTAGGCTGCGCGAGAAGCCACACTTGTTATTCGCGCACATTTTTTAAGATTTTTTTTTAACTCATTACCTTTCAATAACTCTTTTCTTTTCAAAACCATACTAACCATATATTTATATTAAACCAAAACCATATATTTATTTCGAAGAATAACCTTTTTTAATACAAATTATGATGTTAACTTCAAAGTGAAAATTTCAACAACAAAAAAACTTAAAGCATGATAATTAGCATGTGAATTAGTAAGACGTTTTAAAAAATATATATCTTACCGAAAAATCTAGTTATCCACATTTTTTTGTAATCAGATGGAATAATGTTGAAGTAAGGCGACGCCGAAGGTTAGCCACAAAGGAAAGATGAATGATACGATGATTCACCTAACTCGCGGATTGACCGCGCGCAATACCTTCAGCATGACTTACGGCCTGAATCATTGCCAATTCAATTTATTGACTTATTATTCAATTGAGACATCTTCACTCCAGACCAGGGGTGGGGAACCGGTGGCCCCTTGACTACTCTAATACAGTGGAACCTCTCAAAACGAGCATAATTCGTTCCGGAATCTTACTCGTTATGCGAAATATTTTCCCAGCTCACAAGTTAATGTCGTAAAAAAGGGACTTGACCTTTCTCTGTAACCGGTTATGCGAAAGGGAGTACCTTTTTCAAATTTTTTTCTCGTTATGCGAATTACTCGCTATGAGAGGTGCTCGTTGTGAGAGGTTCCACCGTACGGCCTTTTGAGTTGTGCCAAAAAATCCGTATGTGTTATTTATAAAAATTCAGTTTTATAGCGTATGTTTGTATCCTCAAAGCTCGAAACGTAGTCATTGGTTGACTTGAAAATTTTGAACGCGGCCTTATTTATTATAGGAGTATATTGAATCAGGTAATGAATATAACCATAGGGTTCCCCACTCCTGCTCTAGACGCGTGGACCACTTTTGACACGCGTGGTCAATTGCCCCAAACCCCTGCATGCGAATTTTCCTACACTTGTCAACTTCAAATGTGTTTTTTACAGCTTATAATGTGCTGTGGTACAAGTGGTATAGCTTATGTAGCAGTCTGTGACTACAAGCTCACTACATTTTTTTTCTGTTTTATTTAATTTAAAAAATGTAAAGTTCCTGAGGGGACTTGTGTAATTTTGTGTCTGAAAGGGGGGCCATAGGGCAAATAAGTTTGGGAACCTATGCTTTAAACCTTCAATACGTAATTCGTTAGTGGATGAAAAATCGACCGACTAATAATTCCATGTCCGAGTAAACACTGGATTTAACCTGAGGGCCATATATACTGCATGATATGTTACATGTCGCAACAGAGACGAAGTAAGGGAACTTTGCACGGTGGAAAAAGTGATTACTAAAGCCAACATATGCCCTTCGCACAAAAAGATGCTTCTCATATTATATTATTCTATTTACTAAACCCGTTTATATTTTATATTTTGTCCTGTGTTAGTTTGTTTAATTTTTTACCTTTTTAACTTTCTTATTTCTTTATATTTGAAGCAATAACTTTGTGATTTTCCGTTTTATAATTAAAATATAACTCGGTTTTTAAATCACTATAAATTTATAGTGATTCTAAAACAAAGTTATATTTTAATTATTTCTTATTTGTGTTTCAGTCTTGTTAACCTTAATCCCATGTCCCAAAACGAGAGTATATATATATATATATATATATATATATATATATATATATATATATATATATATATATATATATATATATATATATATATATATATATATAATTTATTATTAGATTAAAACCAATATTTTTAGCTTTTCCACTTTTTTATTTGACCAGCGACCGGGTTTCGTCGTTACCGACATCATCAGACTGGTCTTCTATATATATATATATATATATATATATATATATATATATATATATATATATATATATATATATATATATATATATATATGTATATTTATATATATATATATATATATATATATATATATATATATATATATATATATATATATATATATATAAATATATATATATATATATATATATATGTATATTATATATATATATATATATATATATATATATATATATATATATATATATATATATATATATATATATATATATATATATATATATGACTTGTGTATTTATTTATTTTGATAAATACGGTACTATTGTACCATTTGCATAAATATGTATAAAAAACACATCAATTTAACAAGTTGTTATAAACTACTTACATAGAAAAATGTTATAAGAATGTTATATAAAAAAAATGTGTGTAAAATGTATGTAGTATGTTTTGAAATAAATAAATAAATATGTCCCGAGTTGTATTTTTAATATTCATACGCTAGAACATTTACATAGATTGGCTCCATATTTCGGCTGAACCCTGCGCATTCTGCATTATTCAATATTTTTTCGGGTTCCCGAATTTGCGCAAAACGCATTTCCACACTCGCGCAATAATTCAGGTTGGCCCCTAGCCAGACGAGGGCGGCGGGGGCGGAGGGGGAGGGGGGCGCTAGGCCTCAGATACCTCGCGTCCCCGGGGCGACGTTAAACATGTTCAAGGGGGGCTGTTTATCGGAGAAGGCTTCCCAACCTTCTGGTAAAGTACCAACGTGGCCTGCCGAGCGCCATAGTAACGACTGGAGAAATCGCTTTATTTTAAAACTTTGAGTTTCTTCATATAAAATACGAAAATTTTATGCCCTTTTGCTGAAATACGATTAATAAAATAGTAGCTAGCGCTGCTTTTAGTCAATTAATCCGCGTGTTTCGTGTACTTTTTATAACCTGCGCTTTTCAAACTGTGGACATACGAAAGAAATTTGAAATTTCCATTAGTCAATATCTAAACCCGAAAGAACACTACTTGTGGAATTTTAGTAGCTTTGGATGTTTTTATACAAAGTTCTTACTTTTATTTTTCTAAAATATATTATACTTATATTTCATTACTCACCATGCATTTGTTACTTCGATAATAATGATTTGATGAGCAAAGTACCTACTTACTACCTGTTAGAGTCTAACAGTTTATATAAATGTCATCAATTCCTTCATTTTGTGTTCAAATTGTGTCCGAATCTAATCTCTGTTTTTCTAAAAAAAAAATGTGTACGTTTTTTTTTCTGGTATGTATGAATGTGAAACTATGTAATTGATCCAAAATAAAATTTGTATTAAAATCAAGCTTAACACTTTGACTGCCAGTGTCGGCCACCGGTAAACGACACAAGGCATTTTAATTGCGTCTCGTCGGCTACCAGAAGCTGACACTTTGTACTTTATATTGACTTTATATGACAATATAAGGTACAAAGTGTCAGCCTCCGGTGGCTGGCCCAACAAAAATACCTTGCACTCAAATATATACACTGGCAGTCAAAGTGTTAAAGTCTCAATCATTCCGTTCCTGAATATTTATAGCCCTTTTTCAGTGCTGTCACCTGTAGTGTTACCAGATGTGGAATAAATAGGCACCGCAAATCACCAAACCAGAATCTTGCAAACAACTTGCGTCACTTGGCTAATTGTGAATGACGTTTATTCGCTTCTTCCCAGGCATGGAAGCGCTGGAGACGAGCATCAACTACTGGGAAGACGCCCTGTTCGCGTTCTCCAGTCAGGGCCAGGGGCAGTCCGGAGCCTTGGCGCTCTCCACTCCGGAGGAAGCCGAGTTCTGCCGCGAGATACAACAGCTTCTGGACTCTGCGTACCTCCTGCAGGTAAATGAACATTAATGAAACTAAGATATCTCAACCCTTCCATCATAATCTCTGATTAAGTCATGTACGGTTTCATCTTCTCACCTGAATTAAAATAGCTTATTTTCAATCGGCACATAACT
Source organism: Brachycentrus maculatus (assembly GCF_059751285.1). Classification (NCBI taxonomy): domain Eukaryota; kingdom Metazoa; phylum Arthropoda; class Insecta; order Trichoptera; family Brachycentridae; genus Brachycentrus; species Brachycentrus maculatus. The sequence goes on along the minus strand of NW_028281008.1, from coordinate 506,557 downwards.
TTCAATCGCATCAAACGTGACTCCTTATAATTTAGTTTATAATATATAAGTTAGTATTTCTTCTCATTTATGTGTATAAGCACTATCTGGTCACTAATTTACAACTGCTCAAGCACAAGACTGATTACGTTGCTTTCATTTAATTAACGATAACTGAACATTGCACCAATTTGATTCAGTGCCCTTTGCACCGATAGGGGTCAGCAGCAGTATGAAGTACAAACATTGACCAATATACTAGTCGGTTTTTTTTTATTAAAAGGTACTGGTTCATAGAAATAGGGTCGCAAATTTACATTATTCTGTACAAGTTTTTGTTCAGTTATGTTTATCAGAAAACTATATTTTTTTAATTGATGTTTTATTTACATTTTTTGTACGATTTTTTTGTAAGTATCCATAATTCCATATTTATTTACAATTTTAAAAAATAACTCTGAAGAGTTTTATGGTGAAGAAGACATAGCCCTGGTTTTCTAAATAAGACAAAGTGATGGGCAGAAGAGGTATAGGTAAGTGGATGAAGTTCTAGCTCTGCAACGTAAGAGATATACTAACAATGATCCACTAAGGGATGAACAAGCATTTTTACTTATTTATTTTTTTACAAAAATGTTAATAATATTAGTATATAACCACTCACCGTTATACTAATATTTTTTAAATTTTTGTAAAAGAATAAGTAAGTAAAAATGACTAACCACAATGTAAATGCTTTAAATATTAATTTTATTGAGAATATAACAAGCATTTTATTATTACACGCTCATTTTGTGTGAATTCAGGAGCAGAGCGAGTTGCTGTTCCTCGACCAGCGCTCCGTGCTGTTCCGCTGGGAGAGCGGCAGCGGGGGCCCCGAGGGCGGGCGGAGGGCCGGCGCGCCGCGCTCCTCGCACCCCCCCTCGCACCACCCCTCGCACGCCCCCTCGCACCAGTCCGCCCAGCAGCAGGACTGCAACCTCTCCTCGGCGGAGTCCTTCGCTTCGGCGCAGGATGAGGTAATAAATCCATAAACAACTGCCAAAGTGTGTCCCATTGTTACAAGAAGAACAGTTGGTGCGGGAGTATATATATTGCTGTGAAAAAATATGGAAAAATTACTGAAACATATTTACCGAAAAACAAATGTTTTTTACCGTACTGAAAATTAATGTTATCTACACTACATAGCTAAAGCACTAACATTTGTTCTAGAAATTGTGATAAAATAATTGGGTACTTTTTATTCGTATTAACATTAATTTTTCTTTAGTAAAGAATTTAATAACAATGATTATAATTGTCGGTTTTTGAAATGTTTTCATGTTTTTGTAGGTCGCTGATCTTAGAGAATTTGAAGAATTTTCCGAGTTCTTCCCGGATGTTGAAAATCTGTCATTGTATCAGTCAGCATTGAAGCAATTCGAGATTGGAATTCCTTGCCGGTTTGTATAAATGTATACAAAAAAATAGTGAGAAAAAGCATTGAAAAGTATCTATATAGGAAAAGTATAGTTCAGTGCGGTTATGGGTTAGATGAAGAAGAAGAAGATATTTAAACAAGCTTTAAAAGAGAATGTGTGAAAAAAGCTGATTTTTTAATATTTTTAAAATAAAGTAATTATAAGGAAAATAATTTTTTTGAATTTATATTACTTATTTACCTTTTGAAAATCGGTCTATGAAAAGTAACATGATAATTTATAAGCTCATATTTTAGCTTGTGACCATTTTAATATGTAAATTCAGAAAAAGCAAATTTTTTTCAGCCTGTGTAAAAAATAAAAATGTTTTTTGGAATTTGCAGAAGTCTTCGAACTGAAGTGGTTCAGTGCGGCTCGGATGTGGAGTACCTCTGCAAGTTACATTGCATCCGACTGGGGTTCCAGCTGATGTTCAAGGACCCCAACACTTGGCTCTGGTTTGCTGACACCGGAAGGCAAATGTTGACTGATCTTCTACTGTTCGCTGATAAGGTTAGTATAATTATTGTAACTCAAAACGTTACATGAATAAAAATAAATAAATAAATACGAAAACAATAAAAGGTGGTGAAAAGCTTCATCTTTAATGTTGAGAAAAAAAAAATTGAGAATGGATGGTTTGGGCATGTCCAATGAATGAATGATGAACAAATAGTAGAAAACGTCTGTATATAGGCTGGAAATAAAAGCCCTCAAAGGCAAGTAGGTCAAAGAAGATGTGACATGATCAGGTTCACTTAATACTTCAAAGTACACAGACAGATCAAGAGTCGGAATATGGAACCACTCCCCCAAATATTGCAATCTGTGCTCTAAACTGCTGACAGTGGAAAGTATATAACCAGAAGCATTGACCGGCCTGCTGATTTCACACAAATAACAAAGCACCTAGATAACACTTGCATGTGTGTGCATTGGCTTCTCAGTCGCAGTGTTGAGAATACAGAATTTGGCATTATAAAAAAGTGGCTGCCATTTCACCCCATAGTGTTTCTTCCCCACACTTGCCCAAACGTACAACATGTCCTTCGACTTACTATCTATTTGTGAATAATAATACTTGTAGACTTGCTTGTACACTTTAATAAGCAGAAGAATCATCCGAGAATCAATCACCACCTAAACATACCAAAAGGAATAATAAGCACACATGTATGAGAAAATGTGTAGATTTGAAAAGGCTAATGCATATTTGCAAAAACTCTTTTGATTTCCGAGGGTATTATCAAACTTTGTCTTAAAAAACAAATACACATTTTTAAGCTCAATACATATTTGGACACAGGCAATAAATATTCTCCTATTATTATATAATGAGAGTTAATTTTTCTAATATTCAAAAGTGTGTTCCAAACATGTGTGGAATATCAATATTTCTATGTGAATTTTGTACTGAAATATGAAAGTTGGTTTTTTTACACATAAGGCAAAACAGCTGTTACAAAAATAATTAAATTCAGTTGAAACATAAATAATGTTTCGATTGTTGTTAATAATAATCCTGCAGAGGATATAATGGTTGGTTAGTTTCTTTTACCGATTGATTAAACATTTATTTTTGTGTGTGTGTGTGTGTTTTTTTTATTGTATGTTCACTTTACAATTTGAAATCATAAATGTATTGTATTTGTTTTTAAGGATCCCAAAGAATTCCTAGTTGCTTATGAAGAAATGCTCTCGTGGGTGAGTGACAACGACAACTGGGAGTGTCTGGAGAGTGAACTGGGCACTAAGGGAGTGAAGGTCTTGACCTTCTACGACGTGGTGTTGGACTTTATACTGCTGGACGCATTTGAGGACCTGGCTTCTCCGCCTTCTTCCGTCACCGCTGTCGTACAGAACCGTTGGCTGTCCAACGGGTTCAAAGAGACTGTAAGCATTTACTACAAGTACTTAAATTGTACATGTACTTAAATTGGATTATTGGATAATGTGACAAGGTCGTGTATTTTTCATATTGTCAGAAAAGTAGTGCTTATTGTAGTTTACACGCGTACTTTATTGGAACACAACCAGTACCTACCCTACCTTACTGAGTATTGATTACCTTATCCCATTAACGACCTCTACTGCCTTCCCTGGTTTATAGATCTGTGCGCGCCACTGTGATGATGCATCACTTACAAAAAAATTGTGTCACCTTCATGATGAATCAAGGTGACACTATATTATTATGACAGGGTTTGTTAGCAATTATTGCTGGATTATTTCCTTGTTTGATTGTTTTATAATATAATATGGAAATTCGAGTATTTACAGGGCGTAAGACCTGTCATTGTTTGGTTTAAATGATCACTTTATACCTTGTGCAACTTTTGCCACTCTGTGAACAAACCCTCTAGATTTAAATCCAGTATTTGTAAACAGTGATTTGGATGTACTCAAAATATTGTTTGACTATCCCCATTTATTTAATTTTTCTCCTCAACAGGCACTAACCACAGCAGTTTGGTCCGTCCTCAAAGCAAAGCGGCGAATGCTTAAGTACCCCGATGGATTCATGGCTCACTTCTACATGATATCGGAGCAGATGTCTCCCCTCATGGCTTGGGGCTTCCTGGGACCCGATGACAACCTGCGGGAAACCTGTCTTTACTTCAAGGAGCAGATCGTTCAATGTCTCGTCGACATATTCAGCTTCCAGCGAACGAGATACAATTGTGTTGAAAATTTATCCGTCGACCTCAGCATTCACATTAAAAATAGGATCAATAACATCAGCCAAAAACTTTGTCCTCGCGGTCTATTTTAACTTTATTTTTCACCATTACTTATGGTACATGGGTATTTTAAGACTACTGAAGCATTTTTTCAGGTACAAGTAAATATTTCAAACTTATGACATATTTATCTCCAAATTATTTGCCAAAAATTAATTGATTTTGTTATGTTGCCGCTAAAGCAACGATATTAACACATTTCGGATGGGTATATTTTACGCCTGCGAACTGCTGGCGACAGGATTTGATAATTATTTACATATAGTTAAGACCTTAAAAATGTGATTGGTATATAATATTCATATAAAAACATTGGATAATTCCTTCTTTTCTCACTTTGAAATTAGGCCGGTGCAGAAGGTATAAATACCCCTCTTGTCCTTAAGCATCAATCAACCGAATGGGTACAAATACCTTACCCGTCTGAGGTGCGTTAAGAAAGGTATCTTTATTTTTTTCTTTTAAAATATATACATAGTATATTGAAAAACATATGCACAGCTACACTATATAATCGTTATTTTTATTCTCAATGCATGCTATCAAATAGACTGTGTATCCCTATAAGTAAATACTGTAAATCACACATTTAAACATATTGAAACATAATATTAATTCCACTTATCGATGCCCATTATCTTATTATATTATATTACCCAATATCACCCATTATCGTGGTTATTTATTACCTGAATGTAATATAATCAGCCAGGTGCCAGGGTGATATTAAATTGTTAATATTACAGTGAAAAACAGCCTTACCACTACTATCTGAAATAACTTACCACTATAATTTGAAAGCGCATATTCATAATAGAATTATATTATTAGAAACTAACTTTGTACTACATACTTTTATACAGTAACTGTTTAAGCTTTTCTCTAGCTACTACTTCTTTAGTCTTCTACTATATGGTGCATAGGGCGCCACATCGGATAGATGCGGTGTTTACTCAATTATTAATTATACAACGGCAAGGTGATCAGTCCTGTGCTCCAGATTCTTAGATCTAGGAGTGGGATGTGTATTATAGTATACAGGAGACGTAGGTTAATGAAGGAGCTCAAGGTGAAGAATGTCAATAATGTATAGGAAAAGAAATGGAGGAGGTATAGTTGGTAGGAAAAAGATATTAGCAGCAGCGGTCCGGGTACTCGGTGTTGCATACCCATACTTACATTAGCCTTTGTGACTTTAGACACTCCTGTAGGTTAAATCTCTCAAAGTAGACTTTTCTCAGAACTATAATGAAATATTACAAATCTTATAAAATATTAGGTGGAATATGTGTTTTAATCATGTTTTTTTTTATGAAATTGCTAATAATCTCTTATATTCTATAGTACGGCTAAAATGTGTATATTTCAATGTTCAAAAAATTGTTATTAAATCAAAAATCTAAGTTGTGATCAAAATATTTTTCTTTATGGTTTATAATTATAAAAAAAAAATTGTTGTAATTTACTTTAATATAAAATATTTTTGAAACAAAATCAATGATGACCTTATTACGTTTTCTTTCATATTGATAAGAAAACTATTTGATATAATTCGGACATTACCAAAATAGTTCTGGCAGTTTTTGATTAGCTTAGTTATTGAATCTATATGATATAAAATAACTATCTAGGATTTTATCTTGGAACTTTTTAATGCTTAGTCAAATGATTCATTTGGCAAGCTATTTTTATTTACCTTTAATGCCCCACTTTTTTTAAATCTTAATTTCATACATTTTATGAATATAAGTTGTTAAGTATTTTTAATCTTAGATTTTTACTGAAAATATTTGGTAAAAATTAAATTGACTGTTTATTTCTTTGATTATTCATAATTGTAATCTGTGTTTTTCAATTATCTTATGCATATGTAATCTTACAAATGTTTCAATATTAACCCACGATTAATAATATGTATGGAGATAAAATACACCTTCAAAATGGGATCCGACTTGCTTTCAGTTCTTCATTTTATTTTTACTTATGTAAGTGTGATCACTTATGGACTACATTCCACTTTATTACATGTAAATAATATTTTTGTGGCTCTGCTCTATGGCAGTAAAGAAAAACATTCAGTCTTTCTGTACTGTCAGCAGATAATGTACAAATGGTTATAGTTCTCTGACAGAACTTCGCATTTATTGCTAACAAAGGCAAATCAAACCTTCGTGCCTCAGAGTGTATGTGGCTTCCTTCAGTGTTACCATTATAATGGATGCATATCATAATCTATGCTTATATGGCACTTTAACTTTTCCATCGGCACAACTATGGTTTGTAGTAGTTGCGAATGAGACCGTACACAGTTTTTGGTACTACTATCACTAGTAGTACCAAGTATGTAGTTCTCTCATCGAAGTTGACCATGGGGAAATCAAAAAAATGTATCAAACCCTTATTAAACCATAATGTTGTATAAGACAATACATCATAGGTCCCAATGTGGGTGGTCCCGCCTCCCAGTGGTTGCTAGAGAGGTCTTCTAAAGACACTAGATGCTCTAGGAGACAGGAAAGAGGGTTGGGAAGTGGAATACACATGCGGGATAAAGCAATTGAACTATATTAATGACCAATAATGAATATCTGTGTGAACCGCCTTAAATCAGCCGAGTGGTATAAAAATAATATTTATTTGAAAAACCGATGCTTAAATAATATTTTTTTTACCTAGATGTTTGTATTATATTTTTTTAATTAATTGTGTAGGAATTTAGTACAAAATAGTTTCTATTTCTCTTAATATTTTTTATTATTTTTGTGGGGAAGGAAATATTCGATTGTTGACGTATTCAATATGTAGTTCAAAGTAATATTCCATCCTTTTTATCTTACATGAAATAACCGATGCAACCAATTATTGTACTCGTACTTCATTGTAGAATTGTATATTTCATAATATATCAGGTCTTCTTCTTCATCTTCTTGCTCAATGCTGAGCGTCGTGGTCTTCTGGAATGTCAGGCACTTGGTGCACAAGTCCTCTCCATTCTTCCCGGTCCTGGGCCAACTTGATGGCAGCGTTTAGCGAGGATCCGGTTAATTCCTTTATTTGGTCTGTCCATCTTGTTGGAGACCGTCCTCTTGCCCGCTTGCCTTCAACTGTACCTGTTACTACCAGTTTTTCAAGACTCTTCTCGTTCTTTCTGGCGATATGCCCAAAGTGCCCTATATATCAGGTAAACAAACATATTTCTGCTTTTTTGAAAGAAAGAATTTTCAAAATCAGTGAAATTTTCAGTTCTTCGTGTGCATGCATTTTTTGAGTATCATAAATCACTCAAAATAAATGCATTGTGGATGTCATTTTACTTTGATTTATTTAATGATTGATATTTTAACACCACTCATGAAAATTACTCGATTCAATAGAGTCTTTTTACATATATTTATTTATTTAAAAAAATTATTTTGTTTTCTTAAGAAACTTATGTTTTCTAAACACTCATTTAGAATTTCTTACAAAAGGACATTTTGCAAAGCTGTTGTTGCATTTTAATCACAATACTCCATATAAATATATATACGAACATGCTTTTGTGGGAGGATCTCACCATCTGAATACAGAGTAAAGGGATAGAACAGTGATTCCCAAAGTGGTCTATATGGACCCCCAGGAGGCAAATGATTTTTATTCATATCATTAAAGTCGCAAAAATGCACTGTAGATATTCAATATGTTCAAAACAATATCTATAATTCATGGAAAACCCCTATTCTTTTCATAGTTTTTATTACACTTTTTTAATGTTATGTGTTGAGTGGTTTTCACACTATTCAAGTAAATAAATAAAGCTTGTTTGACTCTATCAACTATCGTAAAATGTGCTTGCTATATTATCTACTTTTGTTATAGCCTATAGATCTGTGTGCACAAAATCTTGTAAAAATTTAGTTTTTTGTTGATTCGATTTTTGTTTTAAATCCTAAGACAAAAAGTTGCAATGCCTTGAATATCTGCTATGGTGAATATTTCATATTCATTCCTCTAATAAAATTAGATTAATATGTGCCACATTTATTTAACTTTTTCTTAAACTTTTTTGTAGTTAATATTAACATCTACATTTTAATATTTATAATTGTAAGTGCTATAATATTCTAATATACATTAAGTTGTTGTTTATTTTCCTTTTGTTTTATTTTAGGACTTTATTGTTTAATTAAAATATTTATAAAATCCATGCATTTATTATTCTTGAGCCTTACTTCTTATACTGTGGGTAAATTTTGTGTTGCAGAATAAAAAATTCTCCAATAAGAGCCTCCACCACTACATTTTATTCATAAAAATAATAATCCACTTGAAAGCATATATTTTCGCTGATTCATTTCTACTGATGAAATGGCCATTAGGGCATTAAATGGTGCCTTCTAAACTAAAAATATGTCATTTTGAATGACATATTTTTATAGTACAGTATGTCTTTTCTATAATTTGAGCCCCCCTTAATTCAAAAGATATTGAAATATTTTTTTATTTATATTTCATGTTTATCTGCTACAAATCAAATATAATTTCCTCGATTCCTTTCAAACTCAAATCAATTTGATTAAAATATCTAGGTTTGAGCCCAGTCTACTACAACTTGATTCTTTTATTTATCAGCAGGCCGCTGAGGCCTACATGAAAAATATGAAATATATTAGTTCTCTCAACATACAAGAAGCATCTTTTTATATAAATAAAAATAGGACTTTGGAATAAATAAATTTAAAAAATTTAAGTTTTGAGATAAAAATATGTATAAGTATTGCTTATTCTAATTTGTACAAAAAAATAAACTAAAAAAATAAGTAACGTGAGTAAATCTCAATTAGAATTCACTGCTGTATAGAACAATGGTCAGATAACCACTTCAAGAGGATAATTTTAGATTTACATCTCAAAAAAAATTAAGACGTTAAAAAAGTTAAATGTTTTTTCACATGTTGAATTAAAATACTTTCCTGTAAAAATATTACTTGTGATGCAATGGGCCTTCAAATATTTCTTCGCAACTCGGACTTGAATTCTAAAGCACCGTTTATATTCACAGAGTATGTAGAATATACGTAATATATAATCTAAGTATATAAAAGGATTTTCTTATGAATTTCTATATATAGAGAGACATCTGTTGCTTCAAACTAAAAACAGAGAGTGACAGTATATGGGGAACTAAATACATTTAAGATCCATAGACAATATCTCAGTGTTGTCAATAGTAAAAATATATTATTAAATAAAATAAAATAAATTTGAGCAGGGTGTACACAAGTGTGTGTGTATTTACAAGTTGAAAAAATAAAATGGATTACATTTTTAAAATAACGATACCTATTTAGTTTTTTGCAGTAAAGTGTACATATTATTTCATTTATTTTAACTGAATAAATAAAATTGAATTCAATAAAAAACTAAAATCTTTTCATTAAAAAAATTAAAAAAACCTTTTTTGAAAAGTATTGTTATTAATTCATAGCGCAAAAAACGACAAATTATATTCAAATTGTTCATTTATTCTTTTCGTACTTTGGCTTTCCGAATACGTATTATTACTATATTTGTAAAAAAATATATCTTTTACATTTGAACAATTTACTGATCGAAATACAGGATTTTAGTGTTATATATATTTTTATTTAGTGTATATTAGATAATTGCCTGCACCAAATTAATCAAATCGAATATATCAGAGTCCCTAGTTTGAAAGTTGTCTAGGAAAATACGAATGTGTGCAATTACAAATTTTTAAAAGACTTCGTCTATTTTTCATTTTTCAAATAACGAATTCGAAATCCCTATACGATATTTAAAAAAAAGCATATTTAAAAAATCGTTAACGAATCTTATTAGAAACCAGTATTAAATTAGCCTAACCCTGTTATATTAGAAGAGAGTAAGTAGGTGTGTTGTCTCCGGTCTTGTCTTGTCATACATTTTGTTTTATGGCGTAGCGAGAGGTGAGTTTCGGAAAACTTATTTCTTGTTTTTCAATTTCATTATTTGTATGTTGAGACGATTAGTAAATATTTTATTTAACTCTTACTCGGAATATTGTATTTTTTGGCATAGTAATAAAACACTTTGAATGAGTTTTCTAATACAGATTTTGTCACAATCGAGCTACCTTTCACTTTATAGGTTCGCTATTTCTAATATTTTCGGTTTACATTAAGTCATGCGCATGCTTTGTACATTTAACCCGCCTTATTTTGATCGTTACCAATTTAAATAATATTCATGCTTATGACACACTAGTGTTTACTTTTTGTCATCTTTAATTACGTATTCGCGCTATTTTATGATTATTTCGAATTTTGAAAATCTTTGTTCACTTGTTGATTTTGTTTGCAGGCCGCAGGTGAAGCAATGTCGACCACAAAAATGACACGCGTGGTGAAGAAACTTGAGGTTCCCAGACCGTTGAAAACATCTACTAGTTCCATACATTCCCGGAATTCTATAATGGATCTTAAAATTAATACAGGTACATAAATAACAACTAAAAATAATTGCGATGTAGATTAATTCCTTCTTCTTTTTTGATAAAAATTAGTCTAATATTTATTTTGCCATTGAATCATGAAAAGGTGAATTCGAAATAAGTTTTACGTATCATTATTTTCTTTTGAACACCAACATCAACTCAACCTCGACCAGCATAAAAAGAACCTTATAACAAGCGTCGATTACTTCTTCCACACTAATTTGGACTAAAGAAATAATAGTTTGAAGTTATACAGGTGTTTATTTCTACATTCATCCTCTAACTTAGAACTTCATTATCGTGCCACTGGCTTGGTTTACAGTAAAATAAGTACTGACAAGTATCGTTTGCTATATTGACCTCGAAATCAAACAACGTTTAGTTAATGGCCGATAAAAAAAATTGCAAACTGTTAGCTATTACTCTCGAGTTGCATCCCTTTGGAAGATGGCTAATGTTATAACCCTGGGCTAGTACCTGAAACCCGAACTGGTCACCTTGCCTTCACGTAATTGACAATCAAGACGACACTGAGCATGAGATTAAGAAGAAATAGAAGATATGTATTTGAATAAAGATTTTCCGTTTTCAGTTGACGATTTGATAGTTCTCACCCAAACAGTGGCGTGTGAGATATCGCTGGGCAACTATGACAGATGTTTTCAATCGAACGTCTCGCTGATGTACCAGCATCTGAAGAACCACGGTCCGCAGTTGGAGTCCATGTATAAAGATTTATTAGACAAGTTTTTCATCTTGTTCCGGAATGGTTCGCAAGATGAGAATCTGGATAAAAGGTCGAGACTACACCTGCTAGAACTTATAGAGTTACGTGCCAAGAATTGGCAAGAAACTGACAATATGAGTCTGTACTACAAGCACAGGGTCACTCATGCTGAGGTAATGTTCATATCACTATTGTCCCAATTCTAACCTTTACATTTTAACATTTTTTTGTTTATATGTTCCATCAATTTCTTAAAATGCAAGAAATTGTTTTCAAGTATGAAACTGAACAAGGGCAAACTGAGTGACAAAGTTCAGTAGAACATTAAATTTTCAGAAATCTTTTTGAAAAATGAAAATGTATTATTTTTATGCAAACATTCTCCAAGATGTAATTATCATCTGCTTAATGTATTTAATTCCATCTGGGCCTACTCTACAGGAGTCAGTAAAATCATTATAATTCAACCATCAAATGGATTTTATTTATTCTAAAAGTACACTTTACTGTATCCTTGATATGGAATTTAGCAAAGCGTATTTTTAAGATCGATAAATTCAACTTGATGATTAAATTACATTTTTACTCACTGCTGTAGACTAAGCGCAGAGTGAGTTACACAAAATACCGCACACTTAGTTTAGGCACACTTTTAGTGATTGTATAATTATGTTTTTGTAATTACTATTTTTATATTCCGCTTATTATTATCAAAATTTCAATACAAAAGTGATAGCAATAAAGGCACTCAACTGTATTATTAATTATTAAAATCTTCTCAAAAATATAAATTTGGATAATCAGTGGAAATTTTAAAATAGAATGTATGGTTTTATAGCCGACGCTTCTCGCTACCGCCGACATGATGGTGGGGATGGAGGTGCTGGCCCTGCCGCTGGGCTCGCCCCCCTGCAGCCCGGCGGCGCCGCCCCCCGGCGCCTGCGCGGCGCCCCCCTCCCCCGAGGCGCCCCCGCCACTGCTGCTGTCCCCCGGGGAAGTCATCAAGACCTCGGGCAAGTTCCCCAAGCCGACCAAGATACCGGGGAAGAACTATTCCAAAGACGAGGTGGTCATCAGGAACGCCGACTCTGGAAAAGGTGATGATTTTTACTTATTTACTCATTAAAAAAAAACATGTATTCTAGCTTTATTTTGAAAAAAAATTATAAATTTAATTTGTTACAGTATCATTTTTATTAATACTTTAAGTATAATGATATATAATATAATATAGATGGTTATATCATGAGTGCTACAAGCAATACAATTTATATCTGTTTTGAAAGGATGCAATATAAATGTGAATATAATTTTTATTAATTTTTTAGGTACTGTTTTTGCAGATATTTATTTTATCATAATATACTGTTTCATTTTACTTCACAAATGTACAAACATTAGATTGCTAATGGAATTGCATTAACCTACGTCTATTAAATATTTGTAATTTTTATTTTTAATGTTCGTTATACTGCCAATATCGATAACTTTGAAAAGTCTTTTGAGTTTTGACTCGCTGTAATCTCATTTTATGCAACAACAAAATATAATTAGATAATTTTTTTGAAGAGTTTAATTTTCACATTTATACAACCCTGTAAAATAGACTAGTTTTGAGATTGCTTATTATGCCATGTGAGCGATGATTTATTCATACAGTTGATTCCACTCAGTTGGACAGCTGCTTATTTTGGCCAAATATCACAGTCCTGATTTGCTCGATTAAGCAGAGTCAACAGTAAATAATATAGAAAATGTGCTATGCATACTTATTCCGATTTTAATAAATGTTAAATTTATGTCCTTAAATTTTATTCAGTTTTCCATTCACACAATAGTAAACCAATGAATTATTCGTAATTTAAAACTAATTGTGTCCTAGGGTAATCATAAAAACATACATTGTGAAACGTGCAATTACCACTTACCATATCATTGAACAAATATTATTTTTAAATTCTAAATTTTGCATCACTTAGCACTTTTTATATTTGCAATATGTAAATTTTTTTGCCGATATCAAATATGTACAACCTTGGCCACTGGAGCATTGGAATCATCGTAATTTCCTTTTTTTATCTAAATATGGTTATGATTTAGTATTTTGCTTAGGTTTTGTTTATATGTGTAGGAGTGTAACCCATTTTGTTTTGCAGTAATGGGTATCAAGGGTCGGCGTGTGCACATGATCGAGGAACTCAGCGATACAATAATTTCCTTTCAGAGAGGTAGGAGCCCGACCACCCTCGCCTGTGGCCGGACCTAACAACCGCCCGCGGGGTGGTGCATGTTTAATGCTAACGCTTGCCTTCCTCTGCCCCGACGACTTAATCTCGTCACCCGCATCGTGATTGTTTCTGCAAAAATACTCATACCCAGGGTTGCCATACTGCTGTCACCAAATTTCACTTTCCTTTCCTATTTTTAGACTGTAGAAATTCATTTGACCATTATTATCGTAATGAAATGTAAATGCTTTTTTAAGATAAGTGTTTCAAATAATTCACAAAAGACTGATTGATTTGAAACCCGGTGATTGGGTTCATACTGACTCAACACAGGCTTTGCCTATAGAGCCAAAATTGACATTTTCATAAAGTACTAAAAGAAACTACAAATATTGTATGTATGGCAACCCTTTTCATAATTCCATTTGGATTTTTATATGTAATGCTTCGGCTATATACACACGTGTTATCATCTGGTGGAGTATATAAAAATTGAAGCTTTTTCAAATAACTATCATTATGGGATATTAACTGAAGAATACTTTCTATTTGAGCTTGATTTTTTAACTGATTGAAATATTTGCTTGGTTATTACAGGATTACACTGCCTATAAAATTGAATAATAAAAACGGCAGTGAATACGCCTTAATTAAATTTACTTCACTTTTAATAATTATTTTTGTTGTTGTTATTTTGGTTGTGGTTGTTATTCTTTATTACTTTTGTCAATTTTTTCAAATTTTATTTTGCACTTCAGTTTTTTATTACTGAAACGTTAAATATATTTTTGATTCTGCACATTTCATATTTATCTTCTCTTATCTGCTCGCACAAGTTAAATATGACCTAGTAAATGCATCATAATGTAATATAAATAAACAACTAACAATATGAATTATGTAGTCAGATAACAAATTTTTAAAGATCGATTAACAAATATGGCATTTTTGGTTTTAAAATTATTTTGTTTCCAGTAAGTCCAGGAGCAAAAGAGAGACTTGTGCAAATTACTGGTCCTAATGAAGAAAATGTCAAGTTAGTGCTTTCAATATTTTACTATCATTATTGTAGTGTAGAACCTCCTCATGAGGCATCATTCTTGAGCCCTTCATCCTGAGCCCCTCTTTACTCGCATCATCTTTATTCCAACTTCCAATTCCAAAAACCTGGAGTGTCAGTCTTATTGCCTTGACCATCCATTTAACACTGTCATGCGGCACAGTTGGGTGTGGATAGCCAGAAAAGAATATAGCAGATTTTCACTTATAAGAACTTACTTAATCGATGATCGTGTTTTAAGCGTCACAATATTTGAAAACAAAAGAGAAGTTATTTCGATTCCGTGTTATGTCAACGGCTTCAAGAACCAGTCCGAAAAAGAGACCAATGGAAATTGTGACACCTTATAGGATTTTTTTACACCTTATTCAAAATTGTTACACCTATAGGAAATTGTTACAGCTTATAGGAAATTGTTACACCTTATCGGTTTATTTTGACTTATGAATGATAAATGTACACGTATCGTTGAAAAAAGATCTTGCAAGGTCCTTAAATTTGGAAAAATGCTTAGAATAATTTTTGATGAAATAATGATGCACTCTTAATTTTACTGTTTGCCAAATTTCTAGTCATGCCAAGCACTTGATCGGTGACACGATCCGCCGCAACGCGTCTCCTGTCCGCGCCGACGGCACGGGCGTGTTGCCGGCCGGCTCTAGCTCCTCGCTCAACTCCTCGGGCTCGGACGAGGGCCACCAGCACCTGCTGCACTCGGCCTCCACCACCGACGTGCTCGGCGAGTACCGCTACACCGTGGCCGTCGGGCCCAACCACTACATCAAGCTGATCGGAGACAACTTGCAGATCCTGAATGTGAGACACCCGCATGTGTTTTGTAATGTGCAATTTTATCAATAAGGTGGTTAGTTCTAAACCGGACCTTTATGAATTCTTTAAGGAGTAGGCATTTTGTACGCAGTGTAGATAATTTTAACTGTACTACATATTCGCTAAAAAACAAATATTAAATAAAATTTTAAAGACTAATAATTAATTTTTACTTTCTAAAATATGGTTTAACAAACGGTCTTAAAATGCAAACGGCGTTAGAAATAAATGTACAGAAGTAGGATTAAAGTTATTTTCAATACTTTTTTTTAAAAGAGAAATATTTGTGTTTTTATGATTTAAGAAATAGTTTAATTTCATACTATTTCTGGGAACCTAAGTGGCTTATTATAAAAAATACATATCAAATTGTGGTCAAGTGTGTTCGAACCCAGGAAATCTGAGTCAAGAGTCCGCGACACCAACCACGGGGGCACAACCCGACAGTAATAAAACTTAATTAAAGCTTTATGAAATACTTAGTGGAATCCCAGCCTTGGAGAGTTAGCATATTTTTAGTACCAAAATGTATTTAGTAAATATAATAAGCTTATGTTTAGGCAATTGTGATATTTGTAAAAAAAAAATAATATTCGGTCCTTGAAATATTGAATGAACAGACTTTATATGTCAACACAACGCCTATAGATGTGGGGATTTGTACTAGCGTAACATTAAAGTTTGTAATCTTGTATCTGTTCTCAGGAAGCAAAGGTTCTGCTCGACGAACGATTCGAAAATTTCAGCGAAGCCGAACTCCCGTCCGGAGAAATCGGAGACTTCTTCCGGCTCGGGCCTAAATCCATGGGCTCCCTATCCATGGTTCCCATCAAGGAGAATAATGGAAACAGCGACCTGTACAAGACCAACGGCTTGCCTTCGCCATCGGACGACGATGTGTTTGTGAAAAATTCTTCAGGTTATCTCTTATCTATGTTCCTTACATTAAATTGTTCTCATTAATTTCAATTTTTTTTTATCTCTAGTGGTTTGTTATTTATTTGGTGATGTCCATGTGCATTGTAATTTTTTAATAATTTACCTTACATTGTTTGTTAATCAAGTCATATTCTACAAACCTGAATTGGAATTATTTCAGTGATCTGTTAATAATATTTCATTTAAAGTTTTCTTTTCTGAATTTCAAAAGTTCAACCGAGGATTATTTATGTATTTGCAGAGGAAAGCAACTCTGAAATGTCACGTAGAATGCGGTTCTCGCGATCTTTGAGCTCCAGTGAAAAAAAACCAGGTCAGTAATGATTATATAATACAATAAATCCATAAATAATTTAATAAAATCAGCCGCACCATTTCTGTTTTCTAAAAAATAAAAATAATAACTGACATATTAAGCTGTCAATATTATTTTTGTAAATTTTTCTAGTGGTAGTTTCAGGTCAGTATTCACATACATACTATCTTACGGCCGCCCATACTTAGTGTTACCGATGCAAAGTGTATTCTCTACTTGAAAACATTAATCGCTTGAGTGTTTTATTAATTGTTTTTTGTTAGAAACCTCTTTTGTTCAAAATTATAAAATATGATTACCCACCATTATCCAACTAGTTTATTCAATTTTTCAACTAGCTATAACAGCTAATTGTACCCAAAAAAATACTTTGAATTGAATATATGATTGTTTATATCACATCCGATATAATATTATTGTAATTAAGTATCAATAGTGATTGGTTTTGCAGCGGAGCGGTCAGTAGGCAAGCTATCTTACTCGGTGGAGATGCTGTTGCACTATGCGGCCTCTCCGCTCAGCAAGCTCGCCCCGGCGTGCGCCTTGCCCAGTGAGATGTCACGCAAGGTAACCTCCCCCCTCGGCTCCTACCCCGCCTGCCTGGCAGGCCAGGCCCCCGTGCACGCCGCCAGTCCCTTCATGCGCCTGCGCCGCTTCTCCCTCACCCCGCACCCGCCCACCGACCTCACCACGCGCATGTTCCAGCCGCTCCCCGCCCCCGCCCCCGCCCCCGCCCCGCACGCCTTCCGCTACAACAACGACCGCCGGGACTACTACTCGCACATGCAGGAGTACGGCTGCAACGTCACCTACTAACTGCTTACTGCTTCCTGTCTAACCACACCGCACTCGGGGTGCTCGGAACTAAAGTACAACTACTTGTATTCTGATCCACAAATGATTTCTGAGATTTTTAAAGTTTTTCATAGTATGTTCAATGAAGTAAATATACAATGATTACATTTTACTAGAAATCTTATAGAATCAGCCATATAAGATGTAATGTGTTTTTTAATGTTGTCAAGAGATGTGAATGGCATACAGACACAATATTACCAAAATACATTGAATCTATATAAAACTGTTTAGATCCAATTGGCACAATTTAAATCCAATTGGCACAATTTAAATCCAATTGGCACAATTCAAAATAGTAAAAAAGCTTTTTAACGCCATCTAGTAGAACTTTTTTAAAATGCTCTATACCGGTATGCAGCTTTCGTGTCCGTGATACACTTCTTCCGAGCACTCCGTCTACTTGCACTGCTCTTAGTTGTTACCTCTCCCAGGAAAGGAATCCATCAGAATTAACGTGAAGGGTATAGTGCAATTATCCTGCCATCCGCTTCACGTTTAAGGACAAACCTTAAACGGGAACAAAACTTAAGTACAAATTATAACATAACCAAAGTGATATAGAGTAATGTAAAAGTAAATAAGGAATATTTAGTTACATTTTGTTCGATGCATTATGTAAATTTTATTTTCATGCGTTTAAACATGTGCTATTTTTATTGTTAAAGATGGTGTTGAATATATTTCAAATTTTTTATTTCTTTTGTTTAAATTTTTATTTAGGATGTAAAATATATTTTTGTATACAATACAAATATTTTAATTTGTCGTTTCTACTTATAGTTTTCATTGTTTATTACTTTCTCTGATTTTTAATGTTATTCATGTTTGAACACGCAAGATGCTGTGATTAAAAAGGTCTTCATTACACCGATCAAAAGTAATGTTAGGGTTTTTTCTATCCAAGATTGTATTCTTACATATTTATACTAAAGTAAAGTACATAGTATTTATAAATATAATATATAATATTATATATTATGGATAATGATGTAGGAATAATGTTGTACTTGTTGCATAAATTCTTCCAATTATGTCCTAAATACATCACAAACATTTTGTAAATGTTTCCTTCGGTGTATGAGGTAACATAATATAATTTTTTTTAAATTTTAAAAATGCTCGTAATAATAAATCCACAGTGGAAATATTTGAAGTGTGGTATGTAACTTTTTTTCTTTGTTAATTTGTGTTATAGTTGTATTTCTTTTTGTATGCAACTGGTTGTGGTTATGATTTATATTATGTATAAAAAAATCTTCGCTTTACTTGAATCTCAAATTGACCTTAATTGAGAACAATCAATCTTGCTTTTTTTGTTCTCAGTTTTTAATTAATGAATGTTAAATATGTTTCGATAAGTAAACATAGAAAACCTTTCTCACTAATTTGATTAATATTATCCTTTTATATTGCTACTAAAACTGATTGTTATAATACTCATATACTAATAGGTAAATAACAATTGTGATTAAAATAACCATGTTCCTTGTGGTGTAAATATGGTACGCCCGGCTTATTATTTTTAAATAGATTCTTATGACTAATATTTTTGTTTTATTTATTTTTAAATTGTCCATGTATATTTTAAACCATTATGTGGGAGCTCACTGTTATGCGAAAATAAATTTAACATTTTATTATATGACAGACTTCTCTCTAAATTATGCATAAAAATAATTGAATTGTTAACTACAATTCATTTTAAGCGTACAATGTTGCGTATTGACATGGTCACCAAAAAATGAGATTGTATTTACTCACATTGTCAGTTTTACAATACACATAAATAGTTTAAAAAGTTCTTTAAACCCTTATCTGCACCCGATGGTGCATAGCGCACTGCATCATATAAATGCAGTGTTATCTTGATTATTAACACATGAAGGAAAGGTGATCAGCCCTCCGCTTTTTAGGTACCAGTCCAGGGTAATATTGAATAAATATTATAGTGAAAAAATCACTTATATTTATTTAACCCCCATTGGGAATCAAACCCGGGACCTCCAGTATGGTAGCCGAGCGTGCTGATCATTATACTATAGAGGCGGACAAGTTACAAAATCAAAAAAACTTGAATGTTCAATTTATAAAAATAAGATAAATAAATCATCTCCTTCGTAAAAAAAAAATGTGTTCACTGGTTCACTGCTGATGTTATGGTTTTGCTAATAAAATTATACACAAATTAAACAGCTACAAAAAGATAATTTATACGGCCAGGTCTAATGGTTTGATTCTTATTTTTCTTATTCTTATTTTTTTTAACACAGTGCACTTAGTATTTGGAGAAAATAGCATGAAAAACAATTGGCACATTCTATGTATACTTGATTTTTAAGACATGATGCGGAAAATGCTTAAAAGCGTCTTAACATACTGTTGGCAGAGAGCGATAGATGCTTATAATCATTTTATTTGCTTGCTTTCGGTACATTGTACAGATCGGAGTTGGGTTTGCGGTTACATATGATTGAGTTATTTATGATTAGTAAACGACCCTAATTAGTATACTAATCAGGATCGGGGTTGATGAAAAAATCATTGAATAGTCCACCAACAATGTGTTAATAATAAAAACTTCAACTACGAGTACCTACATTATAGACTGTTTGAGAAATTAGCTGTTATAAACATATCATTAAAATTATTTAAGATTTATTATTTTCTAAAAAGCGTTAACAACAAAATTGACATATTTTCAAGATATATTAGATGTTTCAACATAGACGAGGCATCAAAGGGGGAATATGTACAATCGGCATACGAAGGGAATATAAAAGTCCGGGCATTCACAGGGTTTACGGCCAGCTTTGGCTGGCTTAAGGGATCACTTGGTGTACTGTGTTATGTTCACTGCCACAACAGGAGAGTAATATAATTTTTGTTTTTTTTTTTTAAATTTTTTAAAAGTAGTTCTGAATTTAAAACAAAATATACATAGGACTGCCCTTCTGATGTGCATATGTATCAAAGGGCTGTGAATAAACCTTATATAAAAAAAACAATATTTCTCAGACTCAAATAACATTAACCTGCATGGGATTAAACTATCAAGACTTGTACTAATACATACATGGTGCATTGTTTCAGTTGTAAGTATTGCTTTTATACATTTTATTATCACATAATTTTATACTGCCACACTTCTTCAGAGGCTGCACTAACTTCACAAGCTGCACTTACTCCAGAGACTAATACCTGCATTTAAATCAAATGGGAGAATATATAAGTATTTCACTATCCTCCGTGCAATATTCTACTGTGAAAATATTATACACACATATTTCAATTGAATACTAATTTTTTAGACCTAACTGGCTCTTTTTTGCTGCCAACAAACAGGGTGGAATTTGCAGGTGGAAAAGATATTGAATTTCTTTCAGTATTACTAGAATGTTCTTTACACCATGTTTCAGGCCCATACTGAACAATTTTACAAATGATCCGAGTATAATCTATAATCCTTGTAGAATTTTTTAAAAGCATATCCCATTTTCGTGTAAACTCATTTTCCATTTTAATTTTTCAATAAAATCTACAAAAAAGTAGTATTTTAAAATGCACAATGTTACCGGGATTTCAAAATGGCTATATATGCTGCGGGAAACCTACCTCTCTTTCTAGCAACATTGTAGTGATGGGAATCGTGCAATAAAAAATGTAGTCCAATTCACAACACCACATGTGCATTTATAGTACAATATTTTTGAGTTGAGGTGAACACCCCCCATTCCTACAAGAATTCTATGAGAGAAATTGAGATGACGATTTTAGAGATTTTAAAGGTTTTAAAAACTGAGGAAAAAAAAGCCTGGTTTTGCAATCTTATTTATTCTAATTGCTTAACTGATCTTTGCAAAATACATTCATTCAGATATAGATATAGGCCCTCTGATTAAAATGACAGTATTTAACTTTGTTTTTATGCTTCCATAACATTTGAACAGATTATCCATTCTAACCATTTTTAATCTTTTAACAGCAAGCCTGAGCGACAACAAGGCAAAAATTATCCGAGGTATGTTGTGTGAAATAATTACTAAACAATATATTATATTAATAACATTTTTCAATAGGTTTTTATTAAATCCAATGCTATTTTTAACTGCATTTTAAGAAAGTTGTTAGGTCCTTCCAATTTGAAGAACTCTGATGCCCATAATATGGTATTTATCTCACCTTATATTATTTTCTGATTTTTTACATATTGTATTTATTTTAGGTTGTGGGTGGTTTTTGATAGTTGCTAAATGTTTACAAAATATTTATTTTCTTAATAAACTCGGTCCTTCATATAGAGCATTGTTTCCCAAACAATCGATCGCAACCCATCAGTGGGTCGCAAGCGAATATTGAGTGGGCTCTCACCACTGCATACATGAATTTAAAAAAAGCAGGAAGTAATAAATTTGATATCTCATTAAGTTACATATTTATAATTCCTAAAAATTTTAATAAACTTACAACTAAGAGGTGGGTCCCAAGATTGGAAAATTTTGTCAGATGGGTTGGAGCCCAGTCAACTTTGGGAACCTATGATATAGAGGGTCCCTCAGGCTAGTGTTAGTGTATTTATTACATATTTTCAATTTTACAGAAATGCTTGGAGTTCAATGAAGAGCTTTATGCTGCACTCTGATTACAACATGTTCCAGAATATTGCAGTGCTTCGAAATGCCTTCTTTCTCCTAAGATAACTGCGAGAAAAAGTCTAAAAGACTATTTTTACTCGTAAAAAGTGTATAAGAATATTTCTTTCAATTTTTACAATTCAAAACTACTGCCAGGGATGTGACAGTTCTTTTTGATTTGTTGTCACACTCCTGTAAAAGTCAATTAAATTAGGAAATATTCATACACTTTTACACAAAACGACATAACTAAACGACTTAAAAACATAAGATTCACATATCTGAAAATCATTTTATATTTTGAACATTTAAATTTTATACTCCAGATCTATTTTACTAAAACACTTTTATAGACAGAAAGTTATATGTTATGCTAAAAGGGTGAAAAGGAAATATGATAATCAAAAGGAAATATCCTTAACTATTGAGTATGAATTACTTTAAGATATTATACATTATTATCTTTAGTGATTTAAATATGAAATTTTATTTTGATGATAAACAATTTCTAGGCAATTTCATTATGCTTTTGTAGCTATTTTAAATCCCCTTTTTCAGGCATAACTATTAGCAATATAAATTGTTTTATAAAAATATATTCATGCTGTCATTGATTATGGATGTATGGATAAGTTTTAATTTACCTTTTATCACTGCAGGTGATGAAGAATTCTATTAGGATATTCATTATAAAAGTATAATGAAATACAGAGGTGAATATTTAATATGACCTCGATTCCTTTGTAATATGCTATGTTTATATGGTTAAAACAAATCAAAATATGTCATTTTAAGATAAAGAGAATCGGAGGTTTTTCTCAACAATTGAATGAGTATGTATCTACCACCGGTATTTATTTCTGATTTTTTAAATTTGTTTATGTATTTGTAATATTTCTTCATGATACTATTTTAAATTAGTTGAAGAAACGCACTTAAAGAAAATAAAATCTGTTTATCTCAAAAGTAATATTTTTCGACTTGTTTGTATCGTATTCACATATGTAGTAGTAATATAAAGAATAATTTTGAATACTATTAGTTACTGTTTTAACATTTTACACAAATAACTACATATAACACAAAAATTCTTTTTTATGCAGTATATATTGTGTTGATAATACATACCTAATAATAATTTTAAGAATTTAGAAAAAATGTAATTTTAAGTTTGAGAGTTGTTGACAATTTGGAAACATTTATGAATAGCCATGTTAATAATTCTCAATCTTTTTTATGACCCGTTTTTACTAAAATATAAATTAAGAAAAATTTCTGTAAGTATGATAATTTTTCCACTACCCATTCTTTTGTTAACAATTATTGATAGGTATTATAAGAAAATAACTATCAGTTCCGCATGGCAATATGTAAGATGATTTTTTAATGATGAAACTAGTATTATGGCAGCATGTTTGCGGTGAATTTTATATGTTTTGTAAGGCACAATTGAAAGAATATTATTTATTGTAAATAATTATGCAAAAAATTGTATTTAAACTGAGAAGTACATATTTTATACGTTTGAAAAGTGTTGTTTTATAATGAAAGTTTATAAATTTTATATTAAGGGAAAGTTAAAGGTAGCTGTAACACTGGAATATTTTTGTGGATATATACATTTTCTATGCACCAGTATGATTAATTTATACCTTTTAAGCTAGAAAACATATATACTAACTATTTACAACTCATTAAACTAAATACCAATGTTTAATTTCATGAAAAATCCAGATGTTTCAACTGAACTTTGTCTAGTCTGAAACCATTGTAAATTAAAGGTCTGTTTTGAATTCAAGATTATCTACATTCAAAATATATAACCACAATTGATTTGATGAACTTGTCTCTCTATACGGCATTTACAAATGGAAAAAACATCATCGCCAAATTGTATTTTGCAAAAAAAATAACTTGAATTGATCTAAAACAGATCGTATTTATTATACAAAAATGTGATCTTTTTTAATGGTGCGGTATTTATTTTGTTAAGTTTTATAATTTTTCTCACAAAAAAAAACATTACCTTTTTTATTATTTTATATATATGTTTGAAAAACTTGATTTCTTTAACAAATAAATATTTAAAACATTTTCTATTCATTTAATGTCAATTTTTCATCCCATTGCATATTTGAATATCTTCTCTTCCGCCCTTAACCATACACAATGGTCAAAGGGCACTGCATCATTGACCCAATATTAAATTTATTGTTAGTTATGTGAAGGCAAGAGGATCAGCCCCGCAGTTCAGCTACCTGTATGGGGTAATATTGAATAATTATTACAGTGAAAATTTCTGTATTGAGAAGGTAATACTTATCCTAATTTAATCACTTGCTACCCTTTATTGATAACATGCTAAAATAGTATTTAAAAAAAGGGTTATGGATATTTCACAGAATTTTTGCGAAAATATGCACACAAATTGAAACTCGTGAGTAATTCAAATATTGTAGAGATGTTAAAATCAAGTTTTGTGGTTGTTTTACCCTTTAGACTTTTTTGCTACTTTTTCGTAAAAAAAAGAGTATTTTATATCAAGATAAACTAAGTACTTGACATCAAGGGTCCCTTAGGCATACTTAGGGTCGAAAGTTACTTTCGAGCATAAGTATGCCTAAGGTTTTATAATTTTATAGGTTTTTTTCCAGGCACATTTCAAAAATCCTACGCCACCTACAAAAATTTCAGTTCTTTCATGTGTGTCATTATTGTCTTGGGTTGACTTTTCGTAGCTGAGATGACTTTATTTCTAAGGGAAGGAGATTTTCATGTATAAAATATTTATTTCAGAACTTAAAATCATTTTTGAGAGACTTCTTATAAGTATTTTTTAATGAAATAAAAAATGTTATGGTATGAACTCCCACTAGCAGAACTTCAAATTTAGGACTAATTTTAAACCATGATGAAATTGTCAATAGCAGGGCATATCATACTTTACATACGACCGGAGTGATGCAGCAGTAGTTCTTTTTATTTTATTTTTTTTTAAATAAATTTTTGTGTTTTTATTATTTACACAATTATTTCAATTTCATACTATTTCTGTGAGCCAAAACGGCTCATTATTAGAAATAGGTATCAAATTGTGGTAGAGTGAGTTCGAACCGAGAAACTTTGACTTGAGAGTCCGCGACACTAACCACGGAACCACAACCCGTTCAAGAAGAAAAATGTGTGAGCGAAGGAGATAAGGGTGGTATTTTTTTTTTCAGAATACATAAACAAAGCTTGACTAGTACCAATCTATTCAACAGGAAGAACTAAACGTTATCGCACATACAATACGGCTGTCCAAACTCAAAACACAATAAGGGACATTTTTTTTGTAGTACGTTTTTTTTTGTTTGTATTTTTGGACTAAGTAGATTCCACTTAGTCCAAAAATGCAAAAAAACGTACTACAAAAAAGATGTCCTTTACTGTGTTTTAATTTTGGACAGCCGAATATGTACTCCACACTTTGTAATCGTCAGTGCGGAAAAGCTAATCCTTCGGGATTGTCGCTTATAAAATATATGGGAAACTAAACTCTATGAATAAAAATATTATTGTTTATGGTTCATTACCTCGCCAAGCGTCCATCTGACATTTGAATGTAAAATGTCTATGGTTTGCGTGACAGATTCACGTCGCATTCATTTTTTGCTAGTGCCGGCGAGTCGTGTGTTTTTATGTGTCGTGGTCGCATGTCCGCGGAGTGTATTGTGAAAATGAATGCAATCTTTTAATTTTAAACCATCGAAAAATTTTATTTAACTATGTAGAATTCTAATATCTACTCAGATGTAGTTTATAGTTTTTATACGTTTTTTGTTATACATTATCGTAACAATCATTGTGCCAGTTGACAGGTAATTTGTGTATTATTTGTTTACTTTTATGCATTTGGTAAAACTTTTTAAAATAATATTAAACCCTACAATATGTTTCATTTGGTCGTTTATAATTTGAGTAAGCGATTCCTGCGAATCTTAAAAATATATATTATTGTGCAAAAAATGGTTCATCATTCATATATTGTAAAAATGATTGAATGATGATTTATACAATTGTTATATTATATCTTATTTCCATATTATATTCATTACACGGTGTAATTGTATTCAATTGTAATCATATGGTGTTTTTAAAAATTATTCGTCTAGAAATAATTAATAAAGTTAAAATTTCTGAAATAAAATTTATAATTCGCCATTCGTTGAAAACAATATCCATATATAAATTTGATCATTTAAAGCATCCATATTTTTATTTTTAATGAATAAATTCGTTTGATTTTTATTTGATTAAAATTAAAATTTTCCGTTTTTTCTGAAACCATTGATACTGTTATAATTCATTTTTGCATTTTTTTTTCAGCTAGATTTTTTAAATTAAAATTGTTGGAAAGTATGTAGATTAAATTCACTATGTATTACTTTTCAAAGTTATAAGTAATATGGAATAATAAAAAAAACTTATTATTTTTAATGTTATAAAAAATATTTTTTCTAGGATTAAAAAATAAACAAAAATGGCAGCCTACATAATATGCTTCTGCCTTCTAAGGATTCTGCTCCCGATATGCCTGCTCTCCAGTAAGCTTATTTGTTTATTACTATTTATAACTAAGAGTTTTGTAATTGATCGTTAACTTGTGCCTATCCACAGTTTTTAACAAATAAAATAAACATAACAATATGGTTGAACACTGTAGATAACTTTTTAATTTATTTTTCTCAAAATTTTATGTTATCCAATTCCCTATGCACGATTGTGCGTATGAGAGAGAATAGTATCGAAATAATTTTTCTAACGCACCCGAGTGGTGCATAGGGCACCGCCTCGCATCGATGCGGGGTTAACACGGTCGTTGCCTATATGAAGCTAGTGGGATCAGTCCCGCGCTCCAGGCTCTGAGATGAGGGAGTGGAATATGTTTGATGTAACGCAATTGACGTAAATGAAAGAACTCGGGTGACGGACGTTTCTGCTTTATGGGAAATGAAATGGAGAAGCAATGGCTCGGGCACTCGGGGTTGTATATCTACCTGCTATTTTATTTTACCTGCTACCACAGCTTGTGAGGCCACCGCGAGAGAATAATGCATTACGAAATTTAGATTACCAGTCTTTATATTATATTTACGTACCATCCGAGAATATTCCACTTTATCAATGTCTGAATCAATATGCAAATGTGATATTTTTCATGAAAAATATATATGTTTCTTATGCGATTCTTGTTAGAATTTAGTTGTACTGAAGCTAGTATACTGAATATGGGAGGGTAGTGAATTCGCTAAACAAAGGGCAGTAGATCAGTATCGGTATCCGCCTCCGTAGCGTTAGCAAAGCGGTCCGCTAGTCGGCAATCTTACCGCTAGTCGGCAATCTTACCGCTCGTCGGCAATCTTACCGCTAGTCGGCAATCTTACCGCTAGTCGGCAATCTTACCGCTAGTCGGCAATCTTACCGCTCGTCCGCAATCTTACTACTCATTTGGCTACTTTGGACTAGTAGTACCTGATGTATGACTGATCACCTTACTTTCTCGATTGTTAATCGAGTTCACACTACGTTAGTTAAAGAAATGGAGGAGGAATAGTGGGTAATAAAGAAAATTTAACATCAGCAATGCTCGGGGCACTCGAAATTGCATACTCGTACTAGCTTGTGTAACTTATACACTACTGACGTGTACGAGTCCTTCGGGGTAAGGCCAGTTTTGGGATAAGCATAAAAGCATATCGAACCCGCGATCGTATTCATGGTAACCAAAGGTGCTAACCAATACACCAAAGAGGATAATTGATTGAACTTACCTTTAATTGCGAAAATTACATTATAAATTCGTACTTTTAATGACAGTTATTAAAAATACAAATTTGCTTTGCGTACGTGTACGACATGTGTGCACGTATGTACAAAGTAGAGTAGGTCTCAAGATCCGCCTTTCAATGCCATATGAAAAAATAATTTATCTATCCAAAATGATAATATACAAATTATAATACGTTTGTTGTTTATTTTTCGGTGGGTTGCTGTAGACCTGGGGTCGCCAAATCGCGACTCCCGAGCTCCGAGAAGCCCTGCAAATACCCAGACTTCCATTTTTTCCTGTATCTATGATGTCAATATAATATAAAAATAAATCCTGGATTATGATCGTATTATTAATAACTATAATAATAAGATTTGAATCTAGAATTCCGACCTCACACAAATTAAAGAGTTTCTGCTCAATAAAAAGCTTCTTTCATCTCACCAATAGATGTCTCTAGTGAAATTCTAGTGATTGGAGCACTATGTTGTAAATTGAACCATATATATAGAAGTTCCAAGAATTTGAGTAGTGTGGTTGTCAATCATGGGTAGAATCGGTAAATGTTACATGTGTGTAAAGTGATCACTTGAACCAGCCCATGACGGTCGTAATCCCCGTAAATGCCCAGAATTCCATATTCTTCTTCATCTTTGTTGAGATGTGAAAAAATAATACAAAAAATTACCCCTATTTAGACAAACCCAGATTTATGAATAAGTATTTTTAATTAATGTTTTACTTAGTAAATACCACTATTTCTTTAAATCTACTGTGACAAGTGTTTCGATGCATTCCGCATCATTTTCAAACACCGTATTTGAAACACGTGTCTCTGTAGATTTTAAGAAATAGTGGTATTTACTAAGTAAAACATTAATTAAAAATGGACAGATTTTAACACAAAGTGACTGCCGAATAAATTAATGAAATTATGAAGAAGTATTTGGGCACACTCAAAATACTCTGAAAAGGCGAAATACTAGAGATTATAATGATTAGAGAATACAATGATCTTAATTGTGTAAGAACAGGGTGGAGGGGGTGTGGATTGGCCCGTTTGTATGAACTTTTCGTTACAAGGTCAAATTTTAAAGGCAATTGGAAATATCCAGTTCCATGTTTCAACTGGCAATGGAAGGATGAATGCTGATTGAACTCCGTTGAAATGCGCTCCCTCAGACGAACGTGTGGAAAATCATTGTATGACAGAAATAAAAACTAAGATATTAGAAAGGAATGTATGGCTGAACTAGGGATATTGAAAAATATTTAGGGTGGTAAGGATATATATGGAGCGAATGGATAACGAGAGAATGACTGAGAAAGTGTATGCGTCGAATGTGAGCGGGAGAACAGAACGAGGACGGCCGAAAAAGACTTGGCACGATCAGATCAATCGGAACCTAGAATCTGATGTTGTTAAAAGTCTGCGTAATCGGAGGGCATGTATGTATGACTAGATGTACGGATGTGAAGGAAGCGAGGAGTGTATGTCAGGGCGTTGAAAGCTGAACCACCGCATTCCCAGATCTGATACAGAAGCATCTAGATTCTAGACTACCTCACAGACCTTCTCTTGCAAAATAATTTTTTTAATGAACTAAGTTGCGAAATTTATAGAAAATGTGAAACATTATTGTATCGCGATTGTATATATGTCAGGACAGAAGAGTGCGGCGTTCCGTCCTCTCTGCCTACTCCTGCGAAAAAACGGCGTGATGGTAGTAGTAGTTGGGCGCGCCGCCCCCCGCCCTCCGCCCCGCTGGGTGCGCCGCCCTCCGCCCTCCGCCCCCAACTCGGGTTTCGGCTTTGTTTTCTGGAAAAGGCGGCAAATGTAAAGGAACATCGCTAACCCAATTCGTGCTCGCCTGTTTGCATTAACGCCGATACCCATTGCGGTGGAATAAGTGCTCGGCTGCAAATATTATAACGATTCTCGTCTAATATACATTTTTTCCTCCCCTATATACTTAGGTGCTTTTGTTCAGGTACTGATGCGACCAAAATGTTTGATATAATATAATCTAAATATTTATTTATTTATTTTTATTTGGGAATTTTACAGAACAGTTGCGTCAAGTCATTCACATAAACATGTTACAAAATAAATAATAAAAAAAGTTAGAATATATAAAAATCCCATAGTCATCGTTAATTAATTTTGATGAACGATATATATATATATATATATATATATATATATATATATATATATATATATATATATATATATATATATATATATATATATATATATATGTAAATATATATAAATATATGAGGCTATATAAATATAAATATATGTTTCGTACAAGTTTTCTTTCCCCTTTTCCTCCCTTCTTTCCTTTTTCATATATTTTCACAAAATGTACAAATGTGGAATTTTGTAATTCGAATAGTACAAGTACTTATTTTGTAATACTCGTATATGTGTAACTTGATGTAACTGTTCTGTCAAATTCCTAAATGATTTTTTTTTAAATCATTAAAATCTTACAATCGTATATTGTGCTCCCTCAAATACAAGTAAGCCTCGGATGAGGCCCTT
Organism: Brachycentrus maculatus; assembly: GCF_059751285.1. Lineage (NCBI taxonomy): Eukaryota > Metazoa > Arthropoda > Insecta > Trichoptera > Brachycentridae > Brachycentrus > Brachycentrus maculatus. Next base: position 475,946 of record NW_028281008.1, on the reverse strand, counting down.
CTGAAATTCCAAAAAAATAAAATATCAAATCAAATATTATGCTTTTTTGTCTAATTACCTGCATAAATTCCACACTAGAGAGAGTTGAATATTATAAGTGCGCATTTTGGTAATCTCGGCGCTTCTGGTCGTGTGACGAGCCCACTATCGGCCCGCCCAGCCAGCCGAGGGGTGCTGCCGCTCCGAGCCCTTCCCCCCCCTCCCCCTCCCCCGCGCCCTACTGGCGCGTTCCATCTACCCCTACATAGTCGCTACACCACACACTACAGCACCTCGCGGGCAGCCTTCGCGCCACCGCGGACCTTTCTTATAAAACATCGCTTGTGGAGGTCCTTACCAAAACGTTACATCTCCATTTTTTTTTTAATATTAATTAGTAAAATTGTTACGTTTTGGTGCGATTAAATTATTTCATATTGGTTTAACACAGGATTGGTCACGTTTTGTCGCAACTTGAATTGGGATTTCGATAGAATACAGCAAAGAGAACAGATTTGCATTTAAAGGATTTTGTGTGCAATATTGGAAATGTGACTTTTTGGTGAAGACCTCTACACTTGTAATCGGTCATTAAATGCACTTCAAATTTGACTGTTCTGAAACAAGTACTTAATCAATAATAATAATATTTACGCATTTTCTCGGTTATTTGCGGTTTACATTTTGTTACAACAAAAAACGCATTCTCAAAATTTTGAAACTTAACTGAAGGTGTCGTTTGACATAAATTAGAGTTCAGACGTTCAGATATAAATTAATACGCTGTTTTCCCTGTCTACCCTACTACAAAAAAAACTCAGAATACCACTGATACAAATATGTATCTTACTATGTTTATCAGAAAATTTCAAATGTGTACAAATACCCGCGACAAAGAAGCCGCCAACTCCAATTTATCACAACGGCCATTAATTTGCTGCCCCACATTTCGCCTGTGAAATTGATTCATTCAGTATTCAGAATAACCGGTTCGTGAACTGTCTGCTCTAACTTTGAAACATTATTATAATTGTCTTGTGCAAGTCCAAACAGAGTAAGTTAAATGACAATATCGGTAATTTTTTATTGCAGATGCCAACCTCTTAGCACGAATTTAAAACTAGCATAAATAAAAGGGTTTTGTGAAATATGTATTTTTTGAATGAGTATCGAATGAACTTGCGCAAATTACACGAATTAATTAAAATTAACAGTACATACACAAGATGATAAATATTTGAAATGCCACCGAAATGCACGCTGCACCCAGATCCCAACCCTCAATACCGCAACCCATCCCTTCGCCGACCAACACTGCCGTGCGGGATATACTACATTACCCGTCTATACCATACATAGTGCCGTAGCAGGTAGCCACCTTCACGGGAAAACACAAGGATAAACCAAATTATCCACCCCCCGCCTCTGGCTGAAATACCATTTTTCTGTTAACATTTTTCACAGTATCAGATAGCATTTAACCCTGATGTACCCAGGGATAAACCGCATATTCCAATGAAGACTCGACAAAAATTTAATTAACCGGAAAATGTTGAGATTTCCATTGTATTCACCGATCATCGCAATTTCCGATTGCTAGTGAATTTCTTACTTAATTGTTAAAATGAAACCAATGAAATCAGAATGGCTGAAAAAATATTTATAGGATATGGTGTGTATTTAAATGAATTTACAGAAATCACGTTTATCAACGAAACCGATATTCACAACATTATGATTGTATCTAATTTCTAGTAAGGATTATATGGATTTGGACACACTCAAAACGTTGTGAATAAAATAACTGGTCAAATTATAAGCTCCATCAAAATTTAGAATCTTGTTTTCATGCATCTTCTAGTATGTGAAATATTTCAGGAATAATCTTGCAAGCATTTAAATAAGGGTCTCTGTTAAATAAAAAGCTCATTCAATCAACCATAGATGCTACAGAGAACTCACACATGGAAGAACGTGTCCATTATAGGATATATTCCAAAATTTGAGATGTGTGGATGTCAATCATGGGTAGAATGGTGATTATCCAGTTACACGTGTATAAAGTGAATATCACTCAAACCAGCCTATGATAGGTCGTAAGCCCTGTAAATACCCAAACTTCCATAGAAACCGATATTATTAAAATATTTTCGTTATTTTAATATCAGGTTTTGTTTTCCGCCACTCGTTCTCTCCAGGGTTAATTTCGCGTAGGAGGTATTATACCCTTCGCATTAAACTTTGTTACAACTGACATATCACGTGTACACACGTCATATTACTCCCATACACCTAACTCTCCGGCCATAATGTTCTCCGAGCTCCCAGCCATGATTTAGGTGTGATAGCTTGTTCGCGTGCTTTTTGGGAGAGGTTCGCGATTATATCGCGGAGATATTAAAAACCATTATGGCTTGTGTCACTTGACACGAGATTTCATTACTTTTATTGGTGGCCGTCGACTATCTGCATAAATTAATTACTTTACGGGTGTTTTGGGGGGTATTTTCGCAATAAAGCTGTTCAATTAAATATTATGGTTTTGTATGTAATATTCATAAAATTGAAAAAAGTAATCTTATCATATTGTCAGTAGGTACTCAGAAATCCTGTCAACCTTGTAATGATTTCCATATTATTAAAAAAAATAGTTCAGGCTGATCCTCACCCCTGCACCCTTATCTTATACGCTTAAAATCTATCAAGTTTGTAGTGAATTATTGTCGTTCTGTATTTCATGTGCTTTAAATCAATACAATCCAGTTTCGTTACGCTTAACTTAATTTCCAACGACAATAAGTGGAAATTTTAAATAACTCTATATTTCATTATCTATGGTTTCGTTCGTTTAAATAAGTCAGTTGGGTAGTAGGTTTTGTTATTAGCGCAAATAAGACATTTACTTTACTTTTGTTGATGCTTTACTAATATTGCATTTTTTATTTTATTTTACTCTCTGAAAATGTTAAACACGTGTGATAACATGCAAAAAATTTTAGAAAAAAATGAAGGTACGAAACATCGAAGATGAATGATATAAAAGCGTTACTTTACATTGTACAACTGTTATAAAATAATAATAAATATAAAATTATAACTACCGTTTTGTATACGTTCGTTTTTTATTTGATTTATTTTACTGCTTTATCATTACATCCCGTATATGTTGTGATGCTATATCGAATAATATATATGGCCCATTACATTCCTTGTGGTTTATGAAGATGTCGGTGAAGGTGTTGCGGTTGTATACACATTCGTACACTCTGATACATCACAATCTGCGACCTTACATTGTGTCAACTCTACTACTGTATATACGTACGCGACGCAATCCCATTGTGCTTATCAATTTCACATACGGTAATCACGAGAAGGTGCTAGCTAAATCTCCTCCTTTAAGGCGTTTCGTCTGCATATTAATTAATAATCATTGTTTTCATTTTTGTACCCCATAAATTTTGTATTACTCGTAGATATTTTCTTATACTAAAAATGAACGTCTCGTCACGAATTTTGCTCAAAGAGGCGTTCATCAAAAATATTATTTCTTCTTAAGCCTTCTGTCCTTCACTGCTGAATATAGGCCTCTTCCGTATCCTTCAATTTTTTCAGTCGTTTGCTGCTTGCAGATAGTTTTTACCCCCCACAGCGACTATGTCGTCGGAGCATCTTTTTGAAGTTTTCCGACGCCTCTTTTGTTTTCCCAAGGTCTTCATCTTAAAAATTTAGGGGTCCATCTTCTGGGGTCTTGTTTCGCAACATGTTCTGCCCATTGCCACTTGCTTGCGAGTCTTGCTACGCGCTCCATGATATCCATTCTGATTCTGCTCCTAATTTCTTCATTTCTTATTTTATTTCTTAGGTTTGAACCAAGTATGGATTTTCCATGGATCACTCTGTGCATTTGAGCATCTCTGCATTTCTTTTATAAGAGCCATGGCCTCCAATGTATTCACTGGCAGTATGCATGATTCTGCATGCAGTATGTATGTTTTTCTTTTCAGACAAATCGGAATGTTTTTACTCATTAGAAAAAAAAATTTAGACTTTTATATAAATAAATAAGTTCACAAAACAATGTTCCACCAATGCTGTAGATATTGTAATATTATAAATTGAAAGCCACGTGTTTAAATACTTGTGTATGTAATAATAATTAATTAACAAAGACTCGATTATCGTCGACGCTCCATTGTTTTTCCCAGCAATTTGGGTTGCCCCGCGGGACCCTGCCCGAGCCACCAGGCTTGTAGGAACTGACCTTTGCAATACATTATCCAACCTATAAAAATGTGACATTTTCATGCAATATTCCATACACGGCCGACTGTCCCAAATCCTAAATTGTCACTCCTCCACTCCTAGCTGTCGCTCCTACTCGCCGGCTTACTAATCGCCTAGTTCAGTCAGTACCAAATTCAGCCATCAAATTTCGCACAAGCTGCGGCAGCACTCGTTATTTTTTTTTTTTACTATAGAGGGCTGAAAACTTAATTACATTTTCTGAGTAGTAAAATGTTGGATACTTACATAATCTAACCGCGATCATTCCTTTGTTCTTTTGAAACACACACGTGCACATTTTTCTAAACTAACGTGGATTTTGTAATTTTTTTTAAATCCAGCTTTTGTTTCTTATTTCCTTATTTTTTCATCGCCGAAAAAAGGCAACCATTTACTAGCTACAATACCATAACCGAAAAGAACCATAGTTTGTCTTGTCTTTTTTCTAACCACGATAAAACTCCGAAAATGATCTAGAAGCCTTATTATTTTTATGGAAAGTGCAGATTTTAGCTATGATACTTAAGAATACACTCTATCTCTCTAGCACTCTCCTTATCATTCATCGTTCACTTTGTGTGGTATTACATACATATATAAAATGAACGATGTGATACCATACCACAAAGTTAACAATGCTTTTAATATACAAAATATACCTACTTATCTATCTACTTAGATATAAAATTATACTTTCTTCTTCTTCTTCTAACTTTCAACCACCTAGAATATTATATAGGGCACTGCATCGTATCGATGCATTGTCATCTTGATCATTAATTACGTTAAGGCAAAGTGATCATTCCTTCACTTCCGGTGTCAGCTCAGGGTGTAATCAAATATTTTATTAAAAATTACATATATGTGTTTTTTAACCCCCCTGGGAATCGAGCCCGGGACCTTAAACACGGAGCTAAATGCACCAGAGGCGCGGACCGGACATTATATCTACCTGGCTATATCTTTTTAGCACAGTTGTAAATTTAAAATCAAATTTTTATCTTTTGAATGAATTGTTACACAAAAGAATTACGGTATTCGTAAATATAGTTTATTTTTATTACGTTATCGTTATCGTATTTAAGATTAAGCTATGAATTTTAGTTACTGTGTCCGTAGCTACAGTAGCTGTTCGACATGATGTAATGTTACGTTTTGTAGATGTATACACACATACATACAACTGTCGTATAATTTTGTTTACATTCATGAGGTTTGGTTCGCCTGAGAGTCCACGTTTTTATTTTACGAATAGGCACTATAAATATTTCTTGTAACTTGTATATGTTTATACCAAAGTTTGTGTATTTTTTTCTCTCGGTTCTTATTTGAAATGTAAACAGTTTATTTACAGCGGTACGGAAAATAAAACCTTCGCTACCCAATTCTTTTTGGTTTTTATGACAGCTTGATAACGATTAAAAATGGATAAATAAAAATAAGGCCTACAATCCAATACACAATAATCCCTACAAGACAACCAGTCTGATGATGTCGGTAACGACGAAACCCGGTCGCTGGTCAAATAAAAATAAAGTGGAAAAGCTAAAAATATTGGTTTTAATCTAATAACATATTAAAAATGCAATTCCATCACGAAGTGTCAGTGGATAATATAAATCTATTAAAAACTAATATTGGTCTCAGACTTCTTCTAGTGGCCATTAAGAAATGAAATTTTCGTATTTTATATTAGAGTTTTTTTTTTAAAACAGTAGATGTGACATGTTCATCAAACATTTCGCTCTGAATTCCCCGTTTTATTAGCGTTAGCCTTTCCATTTGTGGCTGTAATATGCCTCCTTCGTGTCTTGGCAGCATCAGACTCTGCCAATTTTTAAAGTCCTCACTCCATCTCTTTTTTTTTATCTCCCCAATATCTTTGTCTGTGTTGTTTTCCAAATATGTGAACAATCTGTATACACATTTATTTTTTCTCGATAATTTCTTTTAGAAGCCAGTTTTTCAAGTTATTATTCCTTCGAAAAATTTATGTTGAAAATTTAATTAAAACATTTTTTTCGTTTTGTTATCCATATATATTCATTAACTTATACCCATCGTGGTAAAATTTTTGTATCTGATGTTTATTAAATCTTAAATTTATAACTTAGTCATATACTTTAACCATTATTTTTTTTTAAAGATAATTATATAAATATATTTGACTGCTTGGGTTTTTATAACCATGAGAAATCACTGTTTTTTCTAGTTTGATTTGGGTTATTGTGCTCAAAAGCTGACTGACGTTTGATTTTAATATTTCCTTCTGTTTGCGTTGGTTTCGTTTATTAGATAAACATTAATTTTCCTTTCATCTGACATTTAGTTTACACAACTATGGCGGATTTCCTCGACATCGAAATTCGTCGAGTGACGGATTGGTCAAAGAAAATCGCCAACTTGCCTTAACTATGCCACTTATCGTTGCGAACATTAACTTATTGACCCTATATTATTCACATTCATTGCATTATTCATTTTATGTTTATTAAGTGATTCTGTAATCTCACAAGTAATGCTCTAAGCTATTATCAGTGGCTGCTATCCTCCGCATCTGTTGAAATTGCTCTACGAAGTCTCGATACATATTTCACATTGAAAATGTACAAATCTCTGGAATATTTCCAACCGTAATATTATTTTATTGATCGAGATACGGACTTGCTACCGCGTTTCATTATTGATTTTAAATAAATGAAAACATCGTATCATACCTCTAACAAAAAACACACACTCAATGTAACTTAAATGTGAGACTTTCTTGATTTTAGGAAACGTATAAAAACAGTGAGTTACAAAAACTGCACTTATGGACTTAACGTTGAGTCATTGTTACTAATGTTTTTTTAATGAATATCGCCATTCAAAGTTGTTTTATTTTTAGCGTGATTCTTCATTATCACCTGCCATAATATCGTCACCTGAATGCCGAACTATTCTAAGTCGCATACAAATCAATTTCATTGTTATTCCTGCATTGTGTTCTTCATTGTACTGATTTTGCTTTGCGAAAAATTCTTAACTGAAATAAATAGCTATTCAAACATTATTAATCTATCAATAGAAAATTCTACCAAACGATCGAGAGAACTCACTTTTGAAAGTTTAATTGACTCCCCTTTCAACAGTCCTTATGTTCCACTTTCTTAGCCGCGGCAAAGGCGAGCGGCGGAAGCTCCAATTTACGATTAAATTTTGTGATTTGTTCGATAAGGCAAATGCACGTTACAAAAACCCAAAGATGTACAACAATAGTAACACCCATAGACCGTTGCGACTATATTGCTCCTAAAGCGGTTCATCTCTTAATTCATTAATAAATTCGTCATCTCTACAGAAAAAGACCTTTACTATTCTGCGTCGCGTCGTTTAGAGACACTAAAATGTCAGAAAACAAACATTTATATACATTTTTGCCATATTTGAAACCACGTCGACCATTTTACTGGGACTATTAGGAATTATGGGGCGTGACTGCCTTCAAATCGGAAGCTCTTCGTTAGTGTAATTATGACAATGATAATAACACTTCATCTTGTTTCATTGTAAATAATTTTATGCTAAAGAAAATAGTCCAACTGCATTTCGTAGAAAATATTTTTAGCCTCAATTTCTAAAATAATTCAATTCATATGCTGAATTTTTATTCACAATTATTTCCAAATTAATTTTAAAAAATCGTAATCGATATTTACACAATGTTTTATTACGATATGCATATCATTGTGCAGTACATATTATATTTACCATTTTGGACAAAAATATCAACGCACCTAGCGAATAAAGTCGAACCTACAGAAACGCGTTGTCGTAATTGCGGTGTTTTTCGTTGGGTATGCGGATATTCTATATTACGAGTACAGTATTATGGAATGCGTGGGCATCACAATATGTAAATTAAAAACATATATTTTCTTGGCAGCGCACATGAACGATTGTTATTTCAATCATCTCATCATGCCATTTTTTTACTAATGTCAATCTTCCTCACCACAGAGTATTGAAGCATTCTGTCCATCACCTGCAAACATCTCATAAACATAATAAATAGTAAATTCGTCCATTCGTCATCCATAATATTATATTATTGCTCCACAAACGTCATGTGGTATTTCTATTCTGTACGCAGAAATGTAAGTATTTTTACTGTCCATGTTGCGCTCCATTGATCTTGCCACCTTTTTGTTCGTTCAAAATTGTAAATTCAAAATCCAAAACTATTCTTAGAATAGGCTTATTAAAAAATAACTTATTTGGTTTTTACTCTGACCCCTATCTGCACCCTTCGGTGCGCAGGCAACCAGATCAGATCAACGCGGTGTTAACTTGATTATCAATTATATTAAGAAGTGGATTAGTCCTGCGATTTACTAATCCTCCTCTATTTCGTGGGAAAGGAAATAGAAGGGGAATAATAGGTACTTTTTATTATGAAGAGGAAAATAAAATACCGCTAATACCTATGACTCGGGTTTCACACCTGTACTCGTATATGGTAAGGTTGTGTACGAATTCCTTCGGGAGACATATGGCACTCACTACGCCAGCATGAACCAAATAACACCAGAGCGCTAGTCACATCACACGCAAAACGGAAAAACGTGTTCCAAAGCTCATGCAGTATTCGTAATGAAATGTATCCTATTTTATGTTGCAAATATTGTACATCTACCCCTTCATGCCATTTGTCTTCAACAATTATTACGAGTGCTCTTAATTAAATCATTTTTCATTTCCAAAATTGCGTGACCGGAACTGGACACTGAAAGAATACATAATAAAAAAATGTACGAAATTAATTTGTATTTAATGTGTTGGTAGTTTAGGGTGAACGTTCATGCTTTGCTAATGGCTCGGTAGGATATATTAAAACAGGTCAAGGAAGGTTTCCTAGTACCTACCGTACAGTACTTCTATACGGAGTTGAATCGTGGACCCTCAAGATCAGCACTATGGACCAGTTAAAGGCATTCGAAATGTGGTTATATCCTCGAATGTGCTCCAAAGAGCGAGAGTAGGAAGACAGTTGCTGACTGATATCAAAGTCTGGAAGGTGTCCTATCTGAGGCATGTGCTTAGAGGAAAGAAGTACGAGCTATTGCACCGTATCATAAAAGGCAAAATAGAAGGTCGACATGATGTGGGCAGAAGACATAACTCCTAGCTACGGAATATACGAGATTAGACGAGGATCAAAACCGTCGAGGCGCTGTTTAGAACTGCCCAAGACAAAGACAATCACTCTCAAGTAATAGTCAGCGTCGGGGGTCCTGAAATAACACGCATAGAAGAATAATAGGAAGAATTTAACTGCTGGAATTTTATTCACTTGTAAAATTATGTACATTCATCTTGACACGATGTTCTATTGTAATATCGTAAATTTGAGACATTGTCTTTTGCTAGTGCTGTAAAATCCACCGTTCTCTGTCCTAAGCCATGTTTTTTTTTGGAAAACACGGCGCCTGCCTTGTCTTTTGGCTACTCTACACGATCCTTTGGTCTTACTTTTTCTATTTTTCCCTCTTATTTGTCAGTGGCAGTATTTATTCAATATTACCCTGGACTGGTACCTGGAGCGGGGGGCTGATCACCTTTCCTTCACGTGTAAACGATCAAGATAACACTGCGTTTATATGATGCAGTGCCCCTATGCACCATTGGGGTGCGGATAAGGGTTTTATTATTATTATTATTATTTGTCAGTGGTGCGAGCGTATTGTCTATAGTAAAAAAATACATTAAAAACCTAATCTAATAGTTCAAAATCAAGGTGATATATCCTGCGCCTCAGTTGCCAGACCAAAGTGCCACATTGAGTAAATAGTAACATATAACAGTCAGTTATCGCCGACTGTTATATGCTAGATTTACCCTTCCGACGAATATTAATCGGCTCTTCAGGCCGACATTTCTTACGTTGCACGTGTTGCGTTCAGCCATTTTAAACCACCGAAACCAAAACAAATTGGTTTTAAATCATTTTTTGTTTCAACTACCTTTACATCTATAGTCGAGTCAAAGGATACTATTATATAATCGTCCCTCTTCTGTTTTCATTTGTCTCCAGAATAGTTATGCCGGTAACAAATCGATAATTTATAGTATTTATATGTCCTTTGTTTATTTATGGTTGTGGCAACAACGTAAAAATTTAGTACTTACCTTATAAACAGTCCACGTATTGTACTGGTCGTGGTTTAACCTCCAATTTTAATTACTATTAATTGAAATAGTCACGGCACACTAAAAGATATACCCTAGATAATATACTATTCTCGTTCCTATGTCTGTTGATGGTTAATAATTAAGGTACGATGCGACGCCATATTTCAAGCCCTTCTTTTTCACTATTTTTTTTGTTCTTCCGTTTTCACACCAATAATCTAATTGCCATTAAAAGAAGTAATTTTTCTAAACGACATACATCCTTACTTTTCCCGTATCCGATGACTAATCCAATGTAAGCGACATTCTTCTCGTCCTAAGCTTTATCACACGTCACGCTATCTAGGTGGATGTGTAATATATACAAGGGTAGCCAATTTGTTCCCATCTCTTTTGGGGATGCTTCCGCAGTGAGTTCGTGAAGCGTATTGTGCGTGGGCACTATGATACAGAAATGATGGAATCAAATTCACAAATTTTGGTTTCTTAAACTGCTAACATTAATAAGACTGATATCTTCGCAATCGAACTATCCGTGCACCTTACTTTAGTATCGTTGTGTAAAATAAAATATCCCATATTTATAAATCGCTTTTGCAGTTGGCGCGGCACGCATATCGTAATCAGAGATTTATCTCAATTTATTTAGCCTTACATGTGGCGTTCACAGAGACGTAGCCCGGTAGTACGTTTGTCGAACCGAACGGGAGGAGAAATGGTGGTAAAAAGTAAATAAATGAATGCGTAATTTTCTTTAAACAAATTCAAATTCAAATTCATTGTAACCCTCGTCCGAACCCAGTGATGCGTAGGGTACTGAATTTGATATATGCAGTATTAACTTCGTAGCTACTTAGAAATATATTGTCTACCCCCGGGTATCAACCCTGAGGCCTTCTCTAGCACGGTAGACAAACAAACAGCTTGCCATTAGACTATGGATGCGGCATAAGAAATGTAAATTCACACAAATCAAATGTATTATAATAAAACAACCTTGTTTTTAGAATTTTTTGTTTATATCGTAGTCATACAGGAGAAAGTGACCAAGTGCATTTTTTACAAAAACGTGATTATTGACTATTTGATACCTTACTAGCTTAATATTGCCCTGAAAAAAATCCCAAAGCATTTTAATCTTGGAAGTATGATATATCGACTTGTTAAAAATGACTAACTGCAGTGATGTTTATTTTCTTGCTAAGCAAAAGTGACTCAAACGCCCCTCCTGAACATTTTACGTTTTGTTAGTTGGTCACTTTCTCCTGTACGACTACGATATATTCATAACTACAAACACAATTTCAGTCTAATAAAAAAATCTTCACGGTCGATCTGTTAGTTATATCCGAATGCACGCCATTTTTATGCTATACTTATATTGAAAATAATATCATCCATTAGTGATGGTTACAATATCCTATGACGATTTCTAAACATGAGAATCAACTTATTTAATTAGAGAATCAACTTATTTAATTAGAATATGAGAAATGCCGGTTTCCTTTTTTGTCACTGCAGACAGTCATTTTATGTGCGCAAACTTAAAAGATTGAATTTTTTTCCATAAACGGGCAGTTGACTAGACTAGAGTGGTAATACCGTCGAGGCCTTCACTTGACATTTTCAATATAAAATAAACTATTTGCGTTCCCTTTGCTAACCATATGAATTTCACAGTTTTTGTATGCATCTCAGATTGAATAGGTACCTACTGATTTAACGTAATGCATTTGTGATGCATTCGCCTTAATGGTATTTGCTCATTTCATAAGAAACCATCATTTATGTACATATGTAAAGTGCGGATAAACTATAACTAAATAAACAGACAATTAGGTACCTTCTATATTAGGTACCTTCTATATTCCCGAGAATGAAGTTTAGTTTAAAATAAAGTGGTTAAAGAAACGCGCTTTTTACGACTTAACCACTTTGATACAGAATATCATCTATATGTTATCACAATGAAGATGGTCGATTACAGTGGATAGATAGCACATTAACTGAAAGGTGTAAATATCTTGAAAATGACTTCTTAACTTTTATTTCTTATGACTATGGCATTTTTAAACCAATTGTCAATCTGGAATCAGAAAAGTTAATGTACAATTTTTTTAATGTGTCTTTTTCCTTAACGGAATATTAAGTTAACGTAATATAAAATATGTACATTACATAGTTATTGTAATAGCTTCCCTTTGAAATCGACATCTGGCTATTTATACACGTTTATATAATAATTTAATATAATTTTACACAGCGTATTATGTAAACAATTTTTTTATTCTTGTTTTTTGGCTCTAAATATTATTTATAGTAATTCTTGGAGCCAAATGCCTTTTACACAGTAAATTTGATTTAGAAAAATTAAATTGTAGTATTTTTGTACACATCATGAATCCATTTGGACGAAATTAAACTTCAGTGCATGGAAGTATAAATAGGTACTTTTTTTCTTTTAACGTCTTATATTTCCGCCCCTGCTACTACTAAATCATCATAATGTATTTGGTCTGAATTTCTAGAGCGCATTTTTCGTTTTAGTTATCTTGGTAACGCAATGCTTTCCTTTATTATTATCTTCAAAAAGATTTCGACTGCACCTATTCATTATATCAACTAAAAATGAACTCTTATTATTTTTTTACGTACTGCTGTAAATCCAAGTTCTATTCCATTTATCACAAATAAAGTCACAAAAAGTTGTGCCTCTGAAAATAGTTACGTTACAGTAGAAACATAATATGTATTTCTTGAGAATAAGATAAGACGCGAAGAGCTATGCACTAGCTACACGTGAAAATTTAATATATTTTTTTCAATTTATTTTTTTACCATTTTTGGTTCAATTAAAAGTTGTTTTAAATAAATAATATTATTGTTCCACAAGCGTCATATGGTGTCGTAGAAATATACCTACAAGATACCCTCAGTTTTTAGTGTTTTCTACCCATGATTGTGACAATCACACTAGTAAAAAAATTGGAAGTCCTACATATATCATTAATCTCATGACACAGTACATATGAGTTCACAACAGCTTCAATGTTGGATTGAGAAAGCTGTTATTTAGCAGAGACCCTTTTATTTGATCCGAACCCAGGATTATTTTGACATACTGGTAAATACCCAGAATTCCATACTCTTCTCCATCTAGAGAAGTTTAAAAAAAAAATAACTCCTAAATGTAAAATAACCCAGATTTTTAACTAATTTTAAGTAAGATTAAGTATTTGGACACACTCAAAATATTATTAATAATAATAATAAATTTTAGTGATCTATTTATCGCCATTTTTGTAAAATACTGCCTCAAGGCTATTTGTTTGTTTGTTTTTTTTTTAACTACTGTTTTGCCGTGTAAAGATTTAGTTTAGATACAAATTATAATACTCATCCAATTTTTGTAAACTGTAAGGGAACTGTGTGTATTTTTAGACACATTATGCATATCGTCGGCTTAATCCGTAAACTGTCTTAACTCCATCTGGGTTTGCTTTACATAAGAGGGTAAAAAGATTCAACGGAATTTAATCATTCAACGGCATTTAGAAATTCTCAAATGATACTTTATTATATTCCTACATACGTATGGAAGTGTTTTTTTTTAATGTTATTATTTACACTTTTTTATTGAATTATAACCTTTTTATTATCTCCTGTAAAGTAAACTCGGATGGAGTTGGTCACTTTATGGATTAAGCGAATGAAATACATATTCATTGTTATTTGTAATGCATTGCCAGTAGACACGTAATCTTTTTTATGTTATTTAAGTAAATTGACTCCGTTGCGGGACCAGCTCCTGTCTACATAACTGAATGCTAGCCAAGCACGAAATTCTTCATCCAAAGATTCCTAACAGAAAAATACTGCATGGAAATACTTCTACCTTCATAATGTCCTCAGAAGGATCTGACCATTTGTGGCTAGTCGACCGATAGTCTCACAGCCTAGCACCGACTGTTCTACGTTTCTGTTACGTCGCTAAAACTATTAGACGTTGAAACGTACTCGTATTATTAAATTCGCATATTGCATTTTGACAAGATTTATGCCTATGTAATCCCAACGGCAATGCTTTATTGGGATACAAGTCGGTCAATGTATAATACATGCAATCTTTCCTACTCATAATAGTGTATTATTAAATAAAAACGTGATCGTATTTTGAAGGAAAAAACCTACACGCATATCTTGTAAATCGATAATTCTAATAAGTATAGACATCTGATTTATTTAACTCTGTTTACGGTTTCAAATTCACACTGCTTGTTTCGAGAGAACAGTTCGCCCATCCAGTGATTAAGGACTCGAGTCTTCAATGCAGAAATTTCGTTTGTACCCAATGGTGCATAAAGCACAGCGTCGAATCAACCCGTATTGACCTGATCATACATTATAATATGACTGAATCGTATTTGTAATTACGTAAATGTATTATTCGATATTAAATAAATAAGCAATTTATATCGTTGATGAGAACTTCATGTAAGTACCAAAGAAGTTAATTAAACGATGCCCTACGATTAGATATGATGCCTACTTTCTATCTATGGAATATGAAAAAGTATACTCTTTTTATCCTTATTCACGTTCAATAGTGCATAAGGCATTGCGTTAGAATGGCGAATTAATAATATGATTTAATTTATAACGACTCATAATATCAGATTGTTTAAAAACTCAGGACGAGTAAAAATCTTTATTCAAAGATAATGGACATCGTATTCACATAGTCGTTTTTAATTTGAGTTCTGATGGCCTACATGAAATTGTCCATGAAAACTACTCACGGAATTACTTTTGGTAAGCGTGCGACTTTTCCGTAAATCAAAAAATATATCGATTATTATTGTAACCTGCGTGTAGTGCTTTAACTCTACCTGTTCTTAATGAATGGGCCAAATAATAACCGTCACACATCCCTATGATTAACTACCTAATTAAATTAACCCCATGACGTCACCGGAACCGGATAACACTGGTATTACAATAGGTACCTACTTTATATAGGTTTTCATTGAAATCTTGAATTAAAATATTTTTATTTTTATTAGTTAAATTCTTTCGAAATCAATGATGCTACTGATAGAACTAAAATAAACGAACTATGATACACGTGTTTAAACATATATGTTTTTATTTAATTAAATTTTTATGACATTTCCTATTTTAGCGAACCAGAAAGAAAGCAGTAGTGCTGCTTGTAGTCAGTATCGAGACGACCCGCAAAGAATATGAAAATCTTTTCCGACCTGAATGTTTATAAACGAACGATTTTATTATTCACAACATTTTGAGTGTGTCACAATACTTGTTCACAATTTTGGGGTTTCTCTATTTCGGAGTTATTTTTACATTTTTTGTTTATTTATTTATTTACAAGGTTTATTAAGACCTGTTATAGGCTGGTTACGTTATTGCTGAGATTAGTTAGTGTCGAGATGTCGACATGAAAAAATTACTAGATTTTATTACTTCAATACGTGGGTTTTAAAATAATAATAGTACACATAAACGAAGAAATAAAAAATATCCAAAACGCATTTCTTAAATGAGCATTCTTTTATGAAGTTCTATATAATTCATTTAGAAGATAAAGATATTTTTCTTTTCTCACAGTCCTTCCAAAATCGTTAAGGTGTGACAAATACATAGATGTGACATTTTTATAGCGTGCAGCGGCAATAAATGACTCTTGTCTTTTCTGGTAACACCGCTCATTCCTCGGAACTTATCTGTTTTTATTTAAATGTCTGCTGAAGTGTGCATAATGTAACATCCATCCGCTGTTGACTGTGTGATAAAGCTGACGTAATATCTAAATATAATATCAATTCAATGCACTTTAACACTTATTTATTGCGAATAAATCAAATTTGTATGTTCATTTTTACTTCCCACTTTAGTAAGGTTATTCGGTTGTAAAAATAATTTGTCGTTTTAACAGTAAAAATGCTTTAAAATCGTTTTTTTACCTGTACCTATTCACAAATCCTGTTAAATTTTTATTATGTAACGAAAACTTCGTACAACAAAAGAAATTCAGCCAATCCTCATCGCCTGTATTCTATTCTCATCCATTCAATTTCTCATTTTAAAAAAATACTGTAAAAGTAAAAGTATATTTGCACTATGTCTATGCTCTTTTAAGAAACGTTATTTTGACGGTTTCCTTTCGGTAAATTGCTTTTTATTTACCTTTATACGATTTCTGGCTCATAATAATTTGAAAAAATATCGTTTTATTCTCTAAAAATGTACCTACACTGAAGAATGTTGGTTAACAGATATTGCTTTTTAGCAATAACCCCACAATATTCTGTATTAAATTTGAAATAAAACAATTTTGGGAAAATTGCCGGCGCAGTGACAGTAGAAGACGCGTGACACGTTTTTTGACTGCTCTTCGAAATGTTAAAATTTATATTTAACATTGCAATAGACCAATTAAGGAAAACACGAAAGTATAAAAATACAGAAATCGTAATATAAAATATTTTTTTTTCTTTTAAAGCAAATTTTACTAAAAAAATGAAAGGAAAAAATATTTATTTGATAATCTCACATAAAAATTCCGAATTAAAGGTCAAGGTCGCCTTAATGAACAAGAGACTGATATACGCTTCAATTTTATATATGTACATAATAAGATACTAAATAAAAAGCATTGCCGTAGTAACTATCAGCTACCTAATTAAAATATCGTGTTTTACTAAGCAATTTTTACTTTTTAAAATCGATAAAATATTTTCGTTTTAGTAGATTGTCAACAAACATGACATCACCGATAATACCGGTGAGTTTTAATACCATCAACAATCATGCAATACCACGTATTCGAAATGGTCGCATTATAAAATTGCGAATTAAATTAACGCTGCGAAAATGCGGTCAGTAACCAGATGGGAAATGTATGAGCATTTATGTGAAGATAACGGAGAATGGATTTGCTTAAAAATTCCTACTTCGCTTTACCTACATATATTTTTCAAATTATACGCTCGGTGTGGTTGGATAACCGAGAGGTAGATTTGTAGGTATACGTAGTACTCACACGTGTGTTTTGTAATAGGTACACCTATGCGAATGTTTTCTTTAGGTACTTAAGTTAATTTACTTTAATTAATTTTATAGTTTTTATCAAGACTATTAATTAAAATAACTAAAAAAAAGGATAAACGGGTATATAATGGGATTACGCTTTGAATGTTAAAGGAATTAAAAGATGAGTAGAAGATAAGTATAAATGTTGAAACATAAGAAAATTAAAATAGGCTGATAAAATTAGCAATTTACAAGTTACAAGAAGAAATCAAACATTTGGTTAGGTACAAAGAAATCTTTAATAAGAACCTTTTATAATACCTTTTAAAAATATCCTAACGATTTATATAATAAACAATATAATCTAATGTATTTTGAGTATTAAAGGCATTGTTAACTTTGTGGTATGGTAATACAACACTCTCCTTATCATTCATCATGTTACACAAAGTGAACGATGAATGATAAGGAGTGCTATAACCTTATGTATTAAATGAATGTATTATTTAACGGATGTTTTGGGGACATTGATTTAAATACCACAGCGAGTGTTTATGCCTTGAATTTTCACTCATGAATTACATGAAATTATAGTTACTTTAAACATAAAGAGTAAATCCACTCACGAGTAGGCAAAGGCTATGAAACTTATAAAGTTGAAGCCTGAGTAGGGACATGATAAGCGGTGTTGCATAAGCCGTAGCTAGATTTCAGAGTCACTTGGACGTTAGGTAATTCAAAAAAATATTAAATACCATTTTGTTAAATTATAAATGAAACACATGTTTCTATTAGATGAGTATTGTGTTGTTACTAGTTTCGGAAGCTATAGATGTTTCCATCTACATACGTAACAATAGTCGATCTATGCAACTATGCAGTCTTAACAATAAAATACTCATGTGGTAAAAAACAAGTGTTTTTATTTATAATTTAGTCGTGTCTTACCGCAATGTGAATGCCGAAACAATAAATAACACACAATTTTTAAAATATGTATTTTATTAAGGTTTTTATTAGTAACTAGTCTATCGTAATAACAGCGATTGTGGCGATATTGGGTGTGCGAAAAGATAGATTCGCGCATGATTCGACACTTGTGATCGTCGTCTCGCCGCGGTCGCTCTGCCACCCGCTACTGCCCGCTACCACCCGCTACTGCACGCCACCGCCCGCGCCCCTAATGCAGAGTGGCAGGGCGGTGCGTGACGCCGGCCCGTCAGCCACTTTGTCATCCCGTCAAATGGAATTAAAAACCTCCGGCTTTTCCGCGGAATTCATTATTTATTATAACCGAGTGGTAATCTTGGCACCGGAAAAATTAGCGTGTGATTCCACTGGGTGCGATCTCATATCGCTCCAATGCAAATTCATTCGGGAATTCTCATTAATACGAGTATGCTCATTTATCCCTGAATGACGTAAGCGATTTTTATATGTAATCTGTTTTAATTTTTCTTAAATTTACTGTTGTCTTTAATGTATTCAATTTTTATAATTGAATTAAAACCTGTGAATACTTTCTAAATAGGTACACGTAAGACTAAATATAGCGCAGTAAAAAAAATGGGGCGGTGTGTTGGTAATAGAAGCAGAGGAAGACAGAGGAAAACTTGGCATGATCAAGTATTTAAAATACTTAAACGTAGTCAGTTCAAGAAGGAAAGAAAATGTAAAGTACACATTGCTAATGAGTTTAATTTCACAATGCTTGTGCGCATACAATATTTTAGCAGCTGTCGAAAGGCACGCTGTCCACCATGAGCAATATTTAGTATTGCGCGTGTTGTCGTTACGCTCAACAGATGACGCTGCCATTGCGGTCTAATAAGCTATTTTGTTTTTAAAATCTGGTCACAGGTAAAAACACGCGCGTATTCGAATGCAACGTAGTGGCCAAATTTCAAGGAATAACTTTCGGAGATATATAATTGAATCAAACTAACATACATTTTTATTTATTGCAGCCGGATAAAAGAACATGTGTTTTGTACCTACTTACTCTTAACCGGTTGCCTTATAAAATCCAGTTCATATAGAAAATTGTTAAATGATTAAAATTTCTGACATTTTAGTACCTACACCTGTTGCTTTAAAAAAATCATTTTGTTCTGTAATACCTATTTATTTAGTATATTTTACCTCTTACTTTAAACAGGTCATTTTGAAACGTTTATAAGAATGATACACGGAGATTATTATTATTTTTAAACAAATTCACCTAAGAACTTGTAGGTACCCGCTTGTAATTAGCCCGCCGATGTACTTATTTTTTTCTGTACATGAAGTTTAAATAAATAAATAATAACTTTATATTTAATTTAATAATAATAATAATAAAACCCTTATCCGCACCCAAATGGTGCATAGGGCACTGCGTCATATAACGCAGTGTTATCTTGATCGTTTTTACACATGAAGGAAAGGTGATCAGCCCTCCGCTTCAGGTACCAGTCCAGGGTAATATTGAATAAATATTACAGTGGAAAATCACTTATATTTATTTGAACCCCCCTGGGAATCGAACCCGGGACCTACAGAACGGTAGCCGAGCGTGCTGACCATTACACTACGGAGGCAGACAAAAATTTAATTTACAAATTTAAATCTTTAAGAGTTTTATCAGCAAAAAAAACTTCAGATGACCTATTATATTACCAATAATTAGTGTTGAATATTATATTTTTCGTATTAAAATTGGCACCGTAATCAATCACGGATAGGCAGTCAGTTAATTTTCGGTACAGAGTGTGCTGAGTGACCAATTATCATTTTTCCTGACACTGATTGACTCACCCAAACGAGGTTATCATCTGCGTAAATAAGTATATGTATAGCCATATTGTTATATTATGTATTCTCTCGAAATTATGTCGTCACGGCTAAATAAAGAAAAGCAGTCCAGATAATATTATATGACACGACCAAAGACCATAGGTGCACATGTTCAGACTCTGTTCAGTTATAAAGGAAATCTTTTCGATAGATAGTTCATTTTATAAAAAAATACAAACGTATTGTGATCAGCAGCCATGTGCCTGTCAAACTGACTACCTTAATATCCGAAACGTCTCGCGACGATGCCTTCGTCCGACCTTGAATGTTACTCTTTGAGACGTCTTTTTTAATGGTTTCCGTGATCAACTATTCGTGCTTCGGTCTTCGCAGTCATTATGAAATCGGTACACCTGTTTTAAAATATGTAGGTATGACTAAAAATCACGTTTCTTTCCTTTGAAATCTTGATATTTATACGATTACACAAAACCGTCAGAATATAATCATTATTTTAAAAAAATGTAAACAATTGAATCACAGTTATTTTCCCTGTTTCATTTATAATTTCTTTATTTATTTCAACTATTCACGAGACTCGGCATTCTTAGATCGGTTATAATATTGAATTAATTAATACAAATTGAAAAATAAGCGCAAATACATTTTTATTGAGCCTAACCGCTGGTAAACTGTTTATTTGTTTTTATACACATTCTTCTGCTCATGCTAGAGCAATGGTGCAACAAATGTCTAAAAGAGGAAATCATATCAAAAGTATTAAATAATTATTGAACTCGGAATCTTCGGATGTCGCGTTTGCTGCTCTTACCGATTGAGCGAACCAACATGCTGCTTAGTTCAGTTACTTTTCGTACAACACGCTTTTACTGAGATATATTTTTCATGTTGTTATCACTTTGTCTATAAAAATTGTTGTGTTAAAATAAACTCATCGCTTATTTAGAATATTAAAAACTCGTGTGGTTGACTTTTATGTTACATTTTTTTAGAAATAAAATAATACACATTCTTGCATTATTAATCTTTTTACCTATCTTCGAATTTTAATCCAATGCGAAAATGACAGATTTATCATTTTTACAATTTTCTTTACTCCATCCATGCATTACTAAAAAAAAATCTCCAAAATTTTGATTTCGTAACATAATTCCTTCACTTATTCTTGCCCTCAAACTTCGATTGGTTTAAAATCAATACGACGTTAAGGTTCTTCTGGATGAATCCATTATCGATGGTGTTTTATTTTTTCCTTTCACTCGTCTTATAATCTGTACTTTAGCGAGCGTCTTTTATGAGAAAAGAGATATAATTTTGCTTCATTTTTAATATATCTTTTGTTACGATTAGCTTTTTTGATTTATCACATAAAAACAGGAGTTCTCGATGCTTGCGTTTACTTATTCTTGTTTGTAATCTACTCTGGGTCTCGTTATACCGCCGATAAAATATGTTTCAAACAATAGAACATTACCGAGTCGAATAGGCCAGACCTACATTTGGTCGTGTAAAGAAAGCCACGTGTTTCCTTTACACACTTCGATACCAATTAAGTACTCGACCGAC
This sequence comes from Brachycentrus maculatus, assembly GCF_059751285.1. Lineage (NCBI taxonomy): Eukaryota > Metazoa > Arthropoda > Insecta > Trichoptera > Brachycentridae > Brachycentrus > Brachycentrus maculatus. Next base: position 454,094 of record NW_028281008.1, on the reverse strand, counting down.
CGATTTTCCTCCAAATGGTTTGGGCGCGTCCCTTTGTGTTCTCCCCGTAATTGGTGAATGAACACGCCCATTCCGTTTCGGTACGGTGTACGGTACGCGGTGTTCGCCGCATTTCCGAAAACTCGAGTAAACAATCGGGTTTGCTGGCAGCGCTCAGCGCGAACACAATATCGCGGGAATATCAGAATAGTGGGTAGCGGGTAGTGGGCAGTGGGCAGTGGGCAGTGGGCAGTGGGCAGTGGGCAGTGGGCAGTGGGCAGTGGGCAGTGGGCAGTGGGCAGTGGGCAGTGGGCAGTGGGCAGTGGGCAGTGGGCAGTGGGCAGTGGGCAGTGGGCAGTGGGCAGTGGGCAGTGGGCAGTGGGCAGTGGGCAGTGGGCATGATCACTGATTATGATTTGTATGCGCGTTTTCACAATTGCCTTTAAAATTTGGCATTGTTACGATAATCTCTACTAAAAACCGATTACATCGTCCCTCACCCCCTGCATTATACCCTAGTCCATTTAAAATCATAATCTCTAGCAAATTATCGACCCTCAGGATCCATTTGTCAAAACCTCAAACCAAACGTAAACGTAGCGACATTTCCTATGATAATTTATGTCATGACCTATCTGTGCAATATATCGAGATTTGCTTCTGATGATTTTTTTCTTTTTTATTGATATATAATACGAATAACGATTTACGTCACGATTTTTATTTTATTAAGAGTTTTTGTTGTCGAAATGTAAGGTTATGGATGCTCAATCGTAAAAAAAAAACAAGTTTTATTTACCTTTTTTATTTCACCTCTTTTTTTCGATGAAAAAATTCTACGTCCTAATGTACTAACGTTATTCTCCAAATAGGTCTAACACAACCACCACCGACACCTGCTAAATGACAGCTCTACGGCTGTTGTCATTAGCCGAGTACGATTACGTAGATACATTTGAATGAATGAATTGTTGTGTTAAAAATCGTTTGACGTGATTCAAGAATACAAGCGATAATGTGTATAATATTTCTAAATTTAACACCAAAACATCGACGATTAGAGAACATGTGTATAATATCGTGGCCTTACCTCGCTCTACATGAAAAAGCGCACGCACCGAAGCAAACGTGCTTCAGTTGTAAATATTTAATATTTACAAATATGTTTTACTATTGACGTAAATCATACTTATAAATAGTTACACGGTTTATTCTACAGATCGTTATTTTCTTCGCGCCCTATTTTGATGAATTTATCTACTCGTACTTTTCATACTCGAATCGGTTGTTCGTAATTATCTCTCGGGACATAAGTACTCGTATTTCAAACATTCCATAGGCAATAAGCGGCCGGCTTCGCGCTCGAATTACAAGGTGCCGAAAGGTCAAAGAACTCCTCGGTTTTATCAGGCCCTGGCAGTCGTCACTCGAATTTGTCAAATGTCACAGTTACGCATATTCTCAGACATAACACCTCATGTACATGTGTACTTACATAATGTGTGGGTTTATATGGCGGTCATTAGGTGGCATTTTTGCCAAGCGCCAGGTGCCTGACGCGAGCGCGAGCACTTATAGCGAATTCGGCTCATTCCTCGCTCATTAGACGAACTAAATGATAGATAGTACACTAACCTACCATATAATTATACTATCGTATAATTTAGTGGGAGGACTGCTATTTTTTGATGATTCAATAATAATTTGAGTGCAGCCGATACTATTATCTACCTACTTATGTTTTTCTGCAGATTATAGTGTGTTATAACGAGTATCCATATGTATATTCTAGGGATCCATGTGTGTATTATTTGTATACCTACGTTAGTAAAATTGTACCTTTGTTAAATATCATTTCCTTTTTTCTTCTTGAATAGGAGGATTCATTTTTTTTAAAAATTGAATATAGCTTCTGAAATAAATAAATAATTGCTACCTTTGTCGTTCGTCCATTAAATTATTTGCCAAAAAAAACACAGAATCGCCAAATTGCATTATGTATAAAGGTTTAAAAATGTATATTGAGATGACTGAATGTATGACGAATGAAGAGTTTGAATGAATTTAAAAAGAAATGTTATTTTTATTTTAGGAAGATGTAAATATATATAATGTTAAACTAAGTGCAAATATTAGTTTGTATAATAAATGTAATATAAGTTAACTTAAGAAATAAAACCATCAAAAATAAACAAAATTCATTAACGATTGATAGATAAATAAATTTTTTACACCTTCAAATGCCACGTACTTAATTACTTGATTAATCGCACTAATTTTTGTAGTTTTTCATTTTCATTCAATTATTACGTTACTAGTATATTCCTACGTATATTGTATGCCCATTTAATTATAATATACGATAAAAGGTTTTGGGTAGATTATTTAATAATGCTCAATTTACTCCTGTGTTTGAAGATGGATATTATAATAAATTGAAGCAAATTACGGAGTTATTATACCAAATGATGCATTACGCATCCCGGTGTCTTGTGCTACAAGATGCCTCGTCTTCTCTTCATGAATATCGACATATTTTTAGCGAATAGTTATGTAAGATTTTACTCGTTTTTAATGTTACATGCGGCATTCATATAAATATACTCGTATAGTGCCAGACGAGTATATTCCGCATACTCGTACGCAATGCGAAACATCTGCCTATAGTTTGATAAACAGTAAATATAGAAAAAAAACACACATGCATAATATCGTGTCGATATTTATAATAATACATTTATTTGTCACGATTAAACGTCTGCCGAAATCAGTGATTCCCAACATGGGCACTAATGCCGCCCTAGTGGTTTAATGAAATCGCGTGGGGGGTGATCAAGAGTTAAAAGTACTTTAGGGGGGAATTCTATTTGATTTTGCACGATAGGAATACTTTTTTTCGTTTACTTTATTAAATGCAAACGAAAATCCAAAAATAATATTTGATAGTAATTTTAACATAAATTTAAATCACCCTTCTACCGGACTGATTTTCATAACTGTATGCACATATTTAGTTGATTGTGCTATCGGTGCAATGTAAAATCTTTGACAAAAAATGGTCGTCGAAACGTAGGCAAAAAAGTAATATATTGTTATAGCATAACTCGAAAGAGGATTATTAAAAAAAGGTCTCTAGTATTTTTATCGGCCTCAAAAAATAGAAAAATATATCTCCGTAAGCGGTTCATTGCGTTTGGGAACCTCTGGTCTATATACTCTTTATTCCATATGTTCTATCTGACTTGTGCTTATCGTCGTTAGTAATTCGTGAGCATAATGTGCTCGGAATGCTCCGAATACTGAATACCTACAAAGTAATAATAATATTATTAATATTTTATTATTTGCCTTAATCGTTCATAACCCGATATTATAATACCATACTACGAATATACCATATATTCTAATATTTATAAGCTACGCTTTGAGGACGGTGGAATCTCTATCTTATAATATTGACTTTAAGGGCGTGGAATATGTAAATCGTAATATTTATCGCATAGCAAATATATATTTATTTAAATAACCATAATAACGAAATGCCTTATTGTGCACACGTGGTGATTTGAATATAGTTTGAATATCGCAACAACAACAACAAAAAAATCTAAAAAACGAGCCCTCTCATTCTAATCTTCAACGAGGTTTTCGATATATCTGAAACTTGTGGGCTACATTCTACTTATTTAATTTCATGGATGTTAAAAATAAAGTCGAAATTACGAGAACAGGTTTTGTTAAAAATACCAGTTGTTTTAATTTTAACGAATCTTCTTTATCTTTTCCTGAAAACGTTTACTTTTCTTTGTTTATTTTTTTTGAGTTTCCGATCTTTGCACTTGAACACTTATTTATAAAGTAAAACAATAAAAAATATACATATTCAAAAATTTCTACAGTTTCCGGTATTCAGTGGCGTGCACAAAATTTTTAATCAGGGTAGGAAAAACTGCGTTTTATTTTATTTTTTTAAAAACTTATCTCTCATAACTCAAATAATACGTGTTTTGTCGCGGAAAAATAACTAAAAAAAATCGTAGTTTCAATTTTTTTTTATTAAAATCACAGTTTTCCATATTTTTTCCATTCGATTAAAGTAGGCACTACTTATGTGCCTATCACTGTTTTATCACTATGTTTTATTTAAATTTAGTAAAACTGTGAATTTCCGTCATCAATTAATACTTTTTTAAACATCACGAATGGTCTATTTTTAGTAATCTCCCCATGCTTTATTGCTATGCTTTTTCATCGTAACACAATATGATTTGTACGGAATGCTAGTAGCAGTTTATATGACTTGGCTCACACACAGATCATAATATACGTTAATTTAATACTGCCATAATGACCAGTTTACTGACGGTCAGTTAAGAGTTATGTGAAAATAATAATTAGAATAAGTACTTAAACTTCCGTTTTCTGTGCGAATGGGTATTTCTACTTAATTCTTAATTTGGTCTCTGTCGGTTTTTATTTGTGATTTATAGTCGATAACAATGCTCGTGATGAACCTCGCAATAAATAATAACAGTAAAGCATTTCTGTACTTAGCATTTTATGTACTCGCATATCCCACGCTCGGTTGAATAACTTGTTAAACGATGGTCTCTCATTACGACCGGAATATTTATTTTTGATAGTTTTTGGACAGCTTCCAATTCAGATCATAAATTGAACTAAATAAATAGGTAATTCAACTTGTATACTTTATCTTCCGACATATTGCTACAAACTGATGTTGTAAACAAAAAACATAAATATAATCGGATTAGTGATTTGTTTTACAGTTTTTACGGAAACCAAAACAACAAAAAAATCCATAGGGAAATATTTCCCCAGATATATAATTTTACCTGAATTCTTTAATTAAACGGCGCTTTATATAAATTGGACAAACACATTTACTATGATTATTATTATTATGCTTATCATACATCATATTGAAATGTTTAATATACAAACAATTTATTTTTGACGTTTCGTAAATTTTACGAAAGAGAAGTTAATAAATTTATATTTTACTGTTTCGTAATTCGTAATCGTTAGTACGCCTCCACAGTGTCTCGAGGTAAAAATAAATACAAGAACAGCTTGCCTTCATAAAACGATCAAATTAATATTGCGTCGGTCTGATGCAGTGCGCTATGCACCATGCCATATGTGCGGATAAACGTCAGAAGAAGAATAATATTTGTCTTAAATTTATTGGGTTAAAATATTTTGAGAATGAGTCGAAAATACGTTTAAATATGGCTAGTAAAGTGCATTCTTTCCTACAATGGCTTAAGTTCATTTTTACATAATTTATATTAGCGCGTATCATGTATTTTCTACGACTTTTTATAAGAAATGGAGGAACGCCTGGTAGGTATGCAATCACATTAGCACACTCGTGCGTAGTTTATTTAATTTATTTATTTGCATTTTATTCTCTGGCGTTTGCCCCTCCATAATTATGGAGCTATAGTTTATCTACGTGTGGAGAATAACAATATAATACACGTGAAATTATGATAACAAATGATTTAACCAATAAATAATCATAAAAAAACCTCGTTTAATTTACATGTATAACTTCTTCTTCAAACCCTCATCCACACCCTGATAATGCATAGGACACTGCAGTCCTCTGCTTCAGATACCAGTCCAGGGTAATATTGAATGAAAGTGATTATTATGAATAGTAAATTAATTTAGGTTTTGTTTTCAGGTATCATCATACGTCCCATTGGCTTGTCTCTTCTCTACTTGCTGCTGATGTTTTATCTGCCGTTTGTACCAGTACCAACAAGAAAGACATTCAAAGGTAACAAAACCGATTCATAGTCGTGTTAGTAACGTATGATACTTATTGTTCGTCCCTGACCCGCGTTCAATGGCGGATAGGGCACCGCATCAGGCAGACTCTCTGTCTAACTGCATAGAGGTGAGGTGATAAGTTCTGCGCTCCAGTCATGAGAGATTAGTATAATATATTTGAAGGAAGAGTGGCATAAGGGAAGGAACTCTTAACGCATTGTTGTCGGGCAGATTTTTTTTTCTCAACCCCGACCCTAATTACATAGTTTGCCGCCCGACTTTCAGTAAACTAATCACAAGTAACCAAAAACCCAATTCCAATCTGTACATTATTTTTTGGCGTCTCTCGTGCTCTACCAAAAGTAAGCAAATAGAACGCTTATAAGCGTCTCCCGCTCTCTACCAACAGTATGTAAAAGACGCTTTTAAGCGTTTCCCGCAAACAGTGTGTTAAGGACAGTACAGCTGTATGAGAAATTTAAGAATGGTGGGATCCATCAATTACAAAGAGGAAAAGGAGAATAGCAGCAATGGCTAAGGCACTCGGGGTTGCATGTACTCATATAAGTTTGTGTAAGAATATTGCCGATGTTGCTGGAGCAGTTATAGAAATACTTAGACTATTCATTGGTTGGTACTTGGCATAAAAAAAATATGATTTTTTATGTGTAAGTGTCAGGAAAACCATTATACCAGCTTGCAAACACCGACATCATACTCATTTGTATGTTCCGGTTTATTGATGTCCCGGTTGGATTTCATTTCCAGGTCATGCGGGACACTTCCTGCGCGCGGTGATGTGCATCAGCGTGCTGACGATGGCAGCGCAGATCGCCTGGCAGATCACGCTGCTGTCCGTGCCTTCTTCCTGGTCCGAGGACTGGATCAAGGAGTGCGGCTTCATCGCCAAGATACTGCGCCATTCTGGCTTCGTGCCCTTCAACAATCTGGACTTCACCACAGTGCTCAAATGGATCTCCCCGGAGGTGAAACGTCCCACTAACTTTTATATTTTTTTTACAAAAATGTTAGTAATATTAGTATATAACCACTCACCGAGATTTTTATGTCTACCGGTTTCGAGACGTACCCGTCTCTTCGTCATGCAAACAATACTACCCGTCACCACCATAGCACTATTCACACACTTAAAAATCACATGCAATTTTGTACTTAATACTCAAAAATCACATGCAATTTTGCACTTAATACTCAAAAATCACATGCAATTTTGCACTTAATACTCAAAAATCACATGCAATTTTGGTCGACCCGAGGACCAACTAAGGGTTGCAGAACAAATATGCATTGAATGTACCAAAAAAATGAATGTAAACCTTCACATTAATTTTTTTGTGTAATATGTGCAAGACGCACAATGTTAATTTTTAAACATATATAATTCTAACTACTATAAAATCCTTTTTTATGTCAAATGTAAAGGTCTCGGAGTAAATGCATCGCATCTTTACTGACAAATAAGAACTAAACATAATTCCGAAATTTCAAAACAATACAAGATATTTTTTTGAAAATTGTCAAGTAAACTATAAAAGTTCTTTTTTGCCAATAGCGTTTATTTTTAAATTTGGCAATGTAATAAAAATATGTAATTTTTATTTTACAGATTCTCATGTTCGTATCATCCGTAGCAATTTACATTTTAACAAGCAGATTGTGTAGAGGGTTACCAGAGGATGAATTACAAGCTAGTGCACCCAAGAGGAAAGGGACATTTCTGATCAGTGTCGGTCAGTACTATTTCTTCCCTATAACATGTACATATACTGGCCCCTTTAAATTTTATTGTGAACTCCCGAGGGATAGCGGATAGTGATGAAGATAATAATAAGATAGTAAATAATTAATAGCCTGCCACTGAAATCTTATTGAAATGCATTGAATATGATATTACAATTTTGGAATTCATTATCACATAAATAATAAATAGTAAAAAAGATATTATATGTGTAATACTGAGTATATGTTCATTAACTCATTTATTTATATGTTTTTCACTCGATATGCATATCATACCGAGTGTAAAATGGTTTATTTAAAATTCACAAGACAATTATTACTATTCTTATGGAAATCTGTAAACAAATGAGGGAGATATAAAGGATGAAACTATCTTTGTTTTATTTTAATCGCAAGTAAAAAAAAAACAATTTCTCATGTCATCAGTTGTGTCGATCACATAAGATTCACAAACCTGGTTAATGCACAATTTTCGTGCCTTAATGACATATTTCATAATTGATGCGGTGAACAGACGGCTATGGGAATTTTTACACACTGGTTTTAACGGCTTGGCTACCAATTTCGCAAAATTGTGCAGACGCAATATAACACTCTCCTTATCATTCATCCTTCACTTTGTGTAATACCATTTTAATAAACATTGATTCCTGAACACAAAGTGAACGATAAATGATAATCATCTCAGCATTGATAACAATGCTTTTAATATACAATTAAAATATAACTTTCTTTTAAAATCACTAGCAATATTTTATTATAACTTAATTATAATGTCTACCGGTTAGCTTCGAAACCGGTAGACATTATAATTAAGTTATAATAAAATATTTAAAGTGATTTTAAAACAAAGTTACATTTTAATAATAAAATGGAAAATCACAAAGTTAGTGCTTCAAATATAAATTTGCTTTTTATAAGCTTTTAATATACTAAAAAATATGATGCAATTACATATTACCAACTTAATAAAATGAAATTATTGATATATTTTTTATTTTTATAAAAACAAAATAATCCTTAATATCCATTTATATGTAGAGTATATTAAATCCGATATTTGCTCCAAAATAAAAATAGCCCATTGAGTCTAGAATATTTTCACAATTCACTTTCTTTTTTTGTGTATAATGACACCGTTCTGGCAGTATTACTTCAGTACAATGGAATTGGCATGTATTTATTATTTGAAATCACCAATTATTATATAGTATGTACTGTATCTTTATTGAATCATTCTAACCAGAAGATTTTTCTTTTAGGAAAGTACTTATCACTCTTCTTCCTCATGGTGACGGGTTGTCTGAGGCCGAGCGTGTTGAGTGGGATATACTACATCACATTCCTGGGCGGGGCCACGTGGTGGGCTTGCGGGAAGGAGCTGGCCAAAGGCTATGCGATCGTATGTAAATGCATCATGGTCATACTGTTCTTCCATACGAACATCCTCTTTGTGTACCAAGCCGAGTGGCTGCTCCAACTGTTGCCGCCTGATCATGTCATATCGAGGTATGCAGCTTCTTCAATTTATTGTACAATTTCATTTATATAATTGTCATTTGGTTAGGACCCTATACCTTTTGTGGTAAATTGTAAATCTTAAACTTACAACCATTCTATAACTAAATGAACATATAAACAGTTTATCAAAAAAGAGTCCAAAAGCGAAAGCCCTGGTGCAAGGAGTTCTTATTGGCAACACCTAAATATTTATAAAATAAATATCTGCAATTGATTAAAACACTTAAATTAACAAACAAAAAACTGCTCTTATAAAATAGTCTACTACTCAAATTACTTTCCAATCCTAATGGCAATAATACAATAATGACTTATGTGTTGTCGCCATCGGTTCCAGTTGATTAAATTTCTACTCTTTTAGATGGACTGTATATCATCCTCTTTCAGGCAAACGTTGCAGTTTTTTTTAGAGTTAAATAGCATTTTGAAATAGATATTCTCCTACCAATATTTCGCAAATTTTTTGGCTCACAATTTTATACCTTGACAAAGGCTCCTGCAAGGATGGCTGAAAGTACAAAGGAAAAAAAACACTCCTAAAAATGTCCATTATTAATAAATATTACTTTGATTTTCTCAGCCTGTAACACTATCAGCTTTATTAAAAATAAAAGATTTAACGCTTACAATTATCACAATTCGCTTTTTTTTCAGGTTCTGCGGATTCACACAACTCATCAAAATGGATTGTAAAACTCAAAACTTTGAGTACATATCCCTGGAGTGGGCCTCCTTTGCGAGTCCCGTAATGTTAATACTGACATTCTACCTTCTTGCCTTTGAATCATCCGAACTATTAAAACCCCAGGTAATTTATTCTTTTTTCCCTCATTGCGAAAACTTCCGTTTCAATTAATCGAGTTGAACTAATCTTACACAATATTTTTATACAGCAACCAGTTTACAAAACAGCGTTTTAAGCATTTTTCAATTTAAAATATTACAACTTCAAAACTGCTATCAATTAATCCACTAACCGTATTAAATTTGTACGGCCTTCTTAGTGCAGACAGGGCTAACAAACACTCTCAATGATGTATCACTTTTAGACATTCATAGGCCTAACTTTATATGGTAATGTAAAACTGAGAGCGAGGATACATCTCGATCTCTTGTAATGTGCTGATGGAAAAATAAAAGCGATACATCTTGGGCAGTAAGCCTCGCTGCAGTTGGCACTGAAGAAGGTGTTTATAAGCTTTTTAGAACTAATCATGCGTGTAACAGTTGAATATGAGTCACTATTACATTTTCAAAAGCGGTAATATAGTAAACTGCAATTTACTCCCATTTATATATTATTCTTATTTTAGGATTAACTTGTGTAGGTATATTTGGATGAGTCCTTTCCTTTCGCTATTTGATAATGCTCTCATGATTTTCCTAATACACGTTATTTAGCCAGAGAAAAAACCCGGAACATTTTCTAAATTGGAAGCTGGAAGTCTGAACGGTTCACTCCGCCGGCAAATGTCGATGAGACTTTCTAGAAAAAGAATGGCTCGTAGCACACTTACTCAAGATAAGTGGAGATCGGCTACGAGGAAAGTCCGAGTAAGACTAAAACTTGTGACAAAGCACTCTTTTCCATGTCTTTATTATAATTTTTATTTATTCATTTTCCTTTAGAGATATGTGGTCACAGTATTATTTTTGCATGATTGTTGAAATATAGTTTTTTATTTTTTTATTTTATACAAACATTTTTTTTTAAATCAGTTAATGTACTTATCTACATGTGTCTTACATCAATTTTACAGATCTAGGACCCATCAAAAGACAGTTTTTAATTTAAACTTTAAATTTTACTTTATAGTAATATATCTAATTGAATAATTTTTATAATTCACTAATTTACAGATATATGTATAAAAACATACATTTAAACTTTCTCCTACTACGGTTTTGGTTTCAACAAGTCATCTTCTGATGCAAAATTGAACTAACATCATCATAAATAATAATTATCACTTATCAATTTATTTTGAACATAACACATAAAATTAAATAAATTAATAAATTTATTGTCTTAAAGTGTCTTTTGGCTTTCAAAATTAAAAATCAAATTATATTTTCATTGTGTTTCCTATTTTCCCTTTATTTTCCATCATATCTGTAATATCATTGCACACATTTTATATATTGTACTTGAATGAAGAAAACACAAAGATATTCATATTTTTTTTATTTGTGACAATTTTGCTGTTTAGCCTTCTACGCATTTAACAAATTAATTAGCAACTTTTGTTTTTGTGTGTTTTTATTTTCAATTAGATTTAGCATGCTTATTTCAATGAATACATAACAATAAGTTGTTAAAGCTGTGTATTAAAGGCAAAGGGAGTCAAGTCACGTAGAAAATATTTAATTGTATATACAAAATAAACATGTTGTAGTTGCAATTTTTTGTTTTGTTTCTATGAATAAAAGAATAGATAAAAACGCTGAGCTTTTTGGCTACAACTTATCAATTTATAGAAGGAATGATTTCAGCCTTATGAAATAATTACATTTCTGATAAAAGTAACAACTACTTCTGGACTAAAAGCTGGGTCCTCACGAACTGAGCAGTCCGTTACCTAGTTAAGAAATGAATCAAACCCAATAAAATGTTATCACTTCACAACCTCTATTGTATTTTGTACCGAATAATACCAAACTATTTAATTTGATTGGACATGTGATTCGTTATCGTACTTATAGAATTCCTGTATTCAAAATTTTGCCATACATAAAGTTTCTTTTAAAATAAACAATCTTGAATTCATGAATCGAGTCAGTTAGAAGAAACATTTTCAATCCTGTCTGACTCCTGTCATTTTTCCTGCCAGGATAATAATATCATTTTCATTATAGATAGTTAAATGTAAAATCTGTTCTGTAATTTATCTCTCTTTGTCTTTAGCGCACAGAACTATTCATTAGCTTATTTTATTTGCCTTTCAATATGGTGTGCTTTGGTTATCCTAGGTGACTATCTTTGCAGAAGCACGTGCCACTGAGTCTACACCAGTATGTATATGTTTGGTTTTAGTTCTTTTTTAAATAACTTTCCGTGCAAAAATGTTTTAATTGCATGCACAGATGTCATTTTGTTTCAAAATAATTTTTAAAATCGAATTTTCATTTACCTTTTTCATTTTCATTAATACCTTTTTTCTTGCATAATAAATCTCTCATAAATTTTCATTTCAAACCGCTCAATTTGAAAAAGATTGTCTCTTGTTTGGAATACGAAGTTGACTGAAATTGCTATCTAAAAAATATATTTCTTTGATTTGTTATTTTAATTTTTTTCTGTATTTTATCTCTAGCTCATTCGTGCTGTAAGTCCCACCAGGAAATTACTGTCTAGAAAGTCGAATGCTAGTAGCTCAATTTACTACCAAGATTCCACTGGATCAGTAACAGTCGCTCCCGATGAAGGTATCCCTATGAATGTATTAAATAATGGTGGGTGTAATCCACTCAATTTTTATAATGTCTCTTTTACGCTTTACCCCTGATTCACACACAGTCTGCGGTACCTTTCATAATCCCCAACGGGCATTTGTTTTTTTCATTTGCATCAATTTCTCTAAAAGTAGTGTCAACAAAGTTATAATTTTTAGCTTAAAACGTAGCTAATTCCTGATGTACTACTGACTCTGCTATGATATCTGCATCCCTCTCATGCCATATATTGTAAAAGTAACTTGAACCTATTTGTTTAAGAGTGAGAGAAAAGTGCAGTAAAAATGTTTATTATTAAGTAATTACGTATCTTATTAAAAATGTCAACTGCTTCAACGGATTACTTATTCTCAAATTGTTTGTTACCAGCATACATTTCTGTTAGTTTAGTGTAGTGTAAAAAATTATAGTTTTCGAGAAAATTACTGTTTAAAATAATAAATACAAGATGTTGTAATTGTACCGTGTGGTGTAAACGGTGATCAGGTTTAATGTATTGAGAGTGCTTTTATTTATAAATTGTTGTATAGTTCTTACCACTTTTGAAATATTAATTTTTGTTTCGATGTTAATTTGTTTTGTACAATTTTAGATCAGAGAGAAGAATTCGATAAACCATCAATATTGGAACACGTCGTGTTCACAATTGCGAGCATATTCCAAGTAATGATAAGGTAAATATTATATTCAAATTAGTGTTTGACCAGTATAAAAATTCCAATAAATTTAATAAATGATTAATTTAATAAATTTTGTTTTAAAGAAAAGGATTTAAAAAATGTTATTCCTGCTGACCGGCAGCATTACCTTATTGAACTTCTATGCAAGTGGCGTTTTATTTTATTTTATTTTTTATATTTTATTTTTGAACTTGTAATAATGATTGCAGATCATCGTACATTGCGACTGCCATAATAATGATGGCCTGGAGTATCACATACCACTCCTGGCTGACATTTGTGCTTCTCTTATGGGCTAATGTTATTTGGATGGTACAAGACCAGAGAGGGTTCACTCTGCGCTCCAGTCCAGTCTTGGTGACATACGCGCAAATCTTACTCATTATCCAGTATATTTATGGAATGAATCTCAAAGAGGATGAGCTGCCTTCGCAGGCAAAGGTAATCACCTTGATTTAGTAATTTGTGAGTTCATTCTCTTCTCTACTTGTTCACCCCCATCCGAGTATCAAAACAACTATTGATTATTCTCCCTGCATTCTTTAGTCATAAAAATATCTGTATGAAGGCTGTTGAGTGCCCCAAAGTTCAGTCCTAGGTCCTTTTTTTATATTTATGTATTAATTTTAAATCAAACACAGATTTTTTGAGTCTACTAAGTTGTATTTTACTAACAAAAACACATAAAAAATTAATATTGTGACAATTGTTTCGCCTTGTTAGGGCATCATCAATGTCTTCATCAGAGTGACATTTATTTTATAATGCCCTAACAAGGCGAAACAATTGTCACAATATTATTTTTATGTGTTTTTGTTAATAAAATACAACTAAGTAGACTCAAAAAATCTGTGCTTGATTAAAAATTAATACATAAATTAAAACGGAGTTCTACAAATTAAACACCAAATCAATAAATCCTCTTTTATACCCTGATTTTACATCCTACTGCAAGCTTCTTCTCCCTATCATCTTCTCTGGCCAACATATCCCGGTTGTTATAAGGAGGAATCTATTTAATATCCCTAATTTGGCAATTCAGCGGTTCGCCATATCTATCATAAAGATTCAGTATCATTGTTTGGTTGTTTTGGTTTCAGGATATAAACTTGGCGCAAGTAGGATTCGAGCACCGAGCATACCTGCCCTTCTTGCCGTTGCTCGTGAAGTCTCTGTACACCATCATGTTCTGGGTCACCTTGCGTCAGCTCATGCAGGAGCGACGAGAGAAGAGACAGTCCACGGCACTGGCCGACATGGTGGCTCCCCTGCAAGTGACCGTCGGTCCCGCTACAGCTGGTAAACATTCAAACATTCAACATTTTATTCTTTTAATCTGACTCATTTTAAAATATCCCTTAAAAAAATCTGTGGAAAAGTTATGTTTAATGAAGTTAAAAATGAAGAAATTACAAACGTGTGGATAAGATCGGTGTAATTGAAAAGCTATGAAAGGGTCCCTAAAACTTGAGTAAGTAGTATTAGGGCAAACCGAATGAGTTGAGAAGAACTTAAAACTACTTTCAATCTATTTTAAATCCAAGTTTTTTTCCAGTTCTCGAAGAAGATCAAAATATGCAAACATCTCCGCTGCTGAAGAAACTTGGAGAAGTAGTGAAAGGATTTTTGACAAAGTTTTGGATATGTGTTGTGGCAACCATGTTGTTTGTAATAGGAATTACCGGAGAACGGATGACAGTCTTCCGGATCATGTACATGGCACTGTTCCTTATTTTCATCCTCACCTTCCAGGTAAGATCAAATGTTTAACAGTCAATATATTATATACAGTTTTTCTGTTAGGATAGTGTCGAGGATATCAACTCATTGACGACAACTCGTTGAGGGTCAGCCTGAGTTTGGATAATCTTGAAACAACATAACACAATGTCTCAATGGTCTCATTTAGTACCAAAGACAATTTAAGAATCTCTATTCAATTACTCACTTAATCAAACTGCACCAATAATTTAGTGGACTGCATAATAAATAAGTTTTCACCTAGATATTCAGGATTTGGTGAAACTCATGCATTATTTAGTTATGGAGAACAAACCCATCAATCATATTTATGTGATAGGTTAATTTGCCAACTACATAATACTAACTGTAACTGAACTGTAGGGTGTTTGTGAGAAGGGGGAGGGTGTATAATGGAGTACAGGAAAAGTGTTGCCATCCTGAGCAGTCAAATTCACCACTCATTTTTGCCAAAACGATGATGTATATATAGTATAACACTATTTGCTTCATTTTCATTTCAGATCTCGAGACAAGCTTGGAGAAAAATGATGTATGGATTTTGGGTGACAGTAATTGTTTATTCAATGTTAATTCTTGTTTTGGTTTATACTTATCAATTTGATGACTTCCCAATGTTCTGGGAGAAATACCTCCACATATCAAAAACATTGTGAGTAAACAGTATTGAATCATTTTCCCTCCAGGTCTTCCTTAATGTTGGATAATAATATGTATCATTCTTTGTTTTTCAGACAACTGGATATTGGTTTAGAGCGTTACGAAACCAAGGAATTATTTTTGCGATTATTAACACCGACGCTGTTCCTTATTTTAACAGTTATTCAACTACACTACTTCCATAAAGAGTTTTTGGCTGTATCACATATCAAAAGCAGGTTTGTTTGATAAAATCTCATCTTTTAAAGGTTATTACATTATTTTGTTTTTCTATATTAGTCAGCTTAGTTTATGTTTGTTGCAATGAGGTCTGAAGGTTCCGGAAGGATGCAAATGACACAGAATAATAACTCTAGTACATAGTAATTCATATTTGTAATATTTTTCGTGAATGTGTACCTTCCCTGTCTAAATTGAAGACAGAAAGTTTGAATTTTTGTTTCCATTGCCTATAGGAGTAGCAGTATGGCTCGCCAGGATTCTCAAGGACCTCACTCAATAGCATCTTCCATGATGGGAGGGAGTACACTCCCTCCTCCGACGCCCAGAGAAATTACAGTAATTTTCAATTATTATTTTTAGATTCTAAACATATAAGCCACTTTTTAGTTAACAAGTTTAGTAAAAGAAAAAGTATGTTTTTATATTATATATTTACTATAAATTGTTACTTAAAAAATGGGAAATTTGTACCATTAAACAAAAACTCACTATTGTGGGGCTGTTTTATTCACGAAAACTCACTCCCGAACAGGTTAATCATTACTCACCCTTAAGACTATTATAATACATATGCCTACAAATACTCCTGCCATCTCCTATCAGAACTTGTCTATGATCAGAACTATCAGAGATAGAGATGTGGTACTCTTTCCAAATCAGTAACCATTGATCAGCCATTTTACTCCGCTTCTTTCCTTTAAAAAAAAAACCTCCAAAATTACGAAATGTTATCAAAACCAGAACACAAAAATTCTTTGATTATTAATACACCCTGATGAGAGAAAGAAAAAAAATATTTTTTACTAATGGCAAATTGTGTCCATTTAATTTTACTTACAGGCTCAAGATAGTTTGGAAATGGATGTAAACGCAAAACACGACCGAGAACTTTCGAATGTGGGAAGTCCGACTCATCTCAGTTCTAAAATGGATTTCGCCACTTGGCTCAGCAAATTACAGAAAATTGTGTTCAGTTTTCTGCATACAATGTTGGACTTGGTCTTCCTTTTCCTAGAATTACATCTCATCAAAATAATCATGTTCTCTACCATGCTTCTCTGTGTTCTCGATGTGAGTACTCATTATTTATGTATTTACTTAACCCGAAATAAACAAATATTTTGAATTCATCATTATGTAATATGTACCTTTGTGTAACAATTAGTAGAGTTGTAGTTTCCCGGTACTATCATGGCTTTCGGATTCAAGCTCCTACTCTGCTATGACTTCCTAATAAGCCATGCTGATTTTTACCTCACTTTATAAATGTGTCAGTAAATATACAAATTTAATTTATTGTCAATTATAATTTTTAATCTGGGCAGACCTATATTTCTGTAGACTGTAGATATCTGTGGGGAGAATAGATAATGTTCTTATTGTAATGTTTTCCTTGTCAACTTCCAGGTGTGTGCGGTCCATCTGATATTTGTGCTGCTGGTGTCCATCGGATTACTGTTCAGTACAAGAATACAACTCGGTTTAATTCATTTTATATCAGCAGCGATTTGTGTTTTGTTGCTCTGTAAAATGATTTATCAAATTGAATACATTGAACATGCGTCATATGCCGTAAATTGCACAGTAAGTTTTATGGAACATATACATTACTACCATCACGCCGCTTCCCTGTACAGAACGCCAGAGAGGATAGAATCCCACATTCGTCTGTCCTGCCATACACTCCTAGCTTCATGTATATACCATAAGCTTTTGACACGACATACACATGTACAATATATTTTAGTGTCATTTTCTTTGCAACGAGATAGCGGTGTAATGGTGTAGTAATAATAATAGTAGAGTCTTTTTAGTCCGACACTTTCTAAGATAGACGTGTTCAAAAGATATCAAAACCTTCAGTATTTGTATTACTTTATTATACAATTCGATGATATTGAAGATTCATTTTTAAATATGAATGTTAATCTACTTGCATTGTCTTTGGTATAGAGTTAAACTTAACAAAATATCAGTTTGAGTTCCAGAATACTACGAATGCCACTGATGTGACAAAAGATTTGACCTTCAACAATGCAGAGTGGTTGGGATTCAAAAAAACTGGCAACGGAGTGACTTTGCCAAAATTGGTGAAGGGATACATCGGGCTCATCATTATTATTACCATAAGAGCTATTGTAGAGTTTAGGCAATCAGTCAACAGGTAAATAATAACTTTCCTTATATTTATTACATATTTTACTTTCAATTAACGTTGAATTTGCATGCCAAATTCATCGATCACAAAAGAGAGTCACTTATATATTTTTTTATTCTTGCAAAGTATATTTACGAATGTCTTTCTATATTTTTTGTTAGGTATAATAAGCATGACCCTACTATTCGACCACACCTCATGTTTCCCAAAGTTACCAGAGTCGATGCTGATAAGGATGTCAAGCATTTCTTCCAGTATCTATTTAACTATGGATTTTACAAATTCGGTGTTGAGGTATGTCTTTTTTTTTAATTCACTGCTGTATGTAAGTCGTAAATAAAAACACTTGTTTTTTACCACTTGAGTGGTAAAAAACGAAAAGTTGTGTCGAAAACTATACAATACATACTATTGCAATATTAACACACAGTCCTGAAATATTGCAATTCTGAATGTTGTATGGTGCAGGAACTGCCAAAACGCAGTGGGTATTATGGAAGACAGTAGCAACCTTAGCTAGTTTGTAAGATGATATTGGGTCACTATCGGCAGATCTGCCTGATGTGTCTGGTGGGCGTGATCGGGTCGCGCATGGACGTGTGGGCGGTGCTGTACAGCTGCTGGCTGTGCGTGCTGTGGTGCAGCAGCCGGGAGCGCCTGGCGCGCCTGTGGAAGTGGTTCGTGGGCTTCATCGTGGTGGTGCTGCCCATCCAGTACGTGCTGGTGGTCGGCTTGCTGCCGCAGCTCTGTGTGCAGTATCCCTGGATGAGCTCCAACGAGGTAACCACTTATTCTATTACCACGCGTTGCTGTGACCCGTATACTCATATCGTGAACAACTAACAAAATGTGACATAATTACATTGAATAAATGTTATCAGTATCTGAATGGCTGTTGATTGCAAGATTTACCATATTAAATTTGGTGCCAATTAGCACATAGTAACTAAGTTGATGTCAAGGATATGCAAATATGTTTTCTGATAATATGATCAATGATACCGTGTAGTAGGCATGTAATGAAAAATTAGGCACATATTTTTATAGTCATCGAATTAATTACAAGTTATTGTTGATTCAATTGCAGGGATTATCATCACCATGATACCTCCTTTGCCGGGCCTTTAATTGCTCCTGATGATAACTCGTGCATATAACGGCATTATATCCAAAAACAAGTAACCAAGTATCAAAAATAAAAAAATAAAACTATTTGCATGTTTATTGGATGCATTTTTGACAAGTAATTATACAAAATCAGCAGATATAATGATTGAATAACTTGATTGTTATAGATATTGCAACGCACCCGAGATTGGATGATGCTGCCAGACCCCACGCACCCTCCTTACGCCATCAAGCTGATTTGTGACTTGATCCTGTTGATATTCTGTTCTCGCCAGTCTCTCGTGTTCCGCATTGAAAGGAGACACGGGGACACGTACAAAGGCGGCTGCAACACGGACACTATTCCAGAAAATTGGGAATCCCAAGACTTCCATAATCCTGTGCCAGATTTTGTAACTTACATAAGGTAATTTCGTCATAGTAGGTTTTAAAAAATGTACAGTTTTATTTTTAATTTTAGAATTGGTCCAACCGTATAGATTTGATATCATCTTCTGGACAATATCTCCAGAACGAAATTTAGCAAACCATCTTTAGCTAACACAAACACTTGCAGAGCATTACTATCTATGTAGATATATAATTTTTCATGTTCGTAATATGCCAGAAGGTTTATTACTAGCATTTTTTATATGTTTCATTTCACGGATGTGTTTTTCACTGTTTTGTACTTAAGCTAACTCTCAATTTACTGGGATTAGATCAATGAGAAAGCAGATTGTTCCGGGTGTATCGTATTTCGAAAATCACTTAAAATGTAGGTTAATTATTTTTGGAAATCCACATTTCTTGGTGGCCAAACATGTCGTTGAAAGCACGAACTTTTACGTAATTATGCTGTTTTAATTGTGGTGAAATAATTGTTAAAATCATGCAGTTACTTAGTTCTAATTTTTGCACATTTTCAACACCCTTCAGTCAATCGAAAGTCTGTTTTTTTTTTTTTTTTAACAATTTACTACGGCAACATTAGTGTCGGCATTGCCTTCGCACAGTTTCTCAAAATACCCTAATACCCTAAAGTAATAAAATCATAAATATGTCAAATAACTTGTATACTTAACTAATTTAGTACTTGTGCTACCATTTGTAACATTACTCAAAATGCCATTTATAGCAACGACCATACATACATAATATGTACATATTTTGTTTTCCACAGATCTTGGTTGGACATAATAAAAAGAATGACTCTCCTGGGTTCCTTGTGGGTAACGTTAGCCATCATGTTCTTAACCGGAACTAACCGGGTCAACCTTTTCTCCATGGGCTATCTCATCGGTTCTTTCGTCTTCCTGTGGCAGGGAACGGATCTTTACCTCAGGCCGATAAAAAGCACGCTGAAATGGTGACCGCACCTTTTTATATATGCATATTTTCAAATACCATTTGGATAAATGTTTATCCGCGAACCATTGTGAACTTTATGGTGAAATTTTCAGGTGGAATTGGCTCTTAGGTTACAACGTCGCTGTCATTGTGATCAAAGCGACCCTTCAAATATTTGGTTGCATTTTCATAAAAGAGATGGCATATAATGCCTGTTGGCTCGTGCAGCTCTTAGGTATCGGTTGCATTGACAAATTTAGCGGCGGATCTTTGGGGACATTCATTAAAATGGCGGCTCCTGTATCTCAGGATCATGTAAGTCCTCCGCATTCATGAGCTGTGCTCATTTCCTATATCGCGGGATACTGGCAAAAAACGTTAACTCTAAAATCCTCGCTTGAATAATCCCTGTTATTTAAAGCTTTTAGCCTGAATAAAATACCCGCTAATAAACTTAAAGTTGAATTTACTTTTAAAACCACATAAATATGACGTTTCAAACTACTTGTATTTTGCCAATTTATAAAACATTGTAAACTTTATGATACTGCATCATTAAGTCAAAATTACATATTCTCAAGGAAACGTTTTTTGCCAGTACACCCACAATATATCTATTTAAAAAAAGTAAGGCAAAACAAAATAATGATAATTTTGGTTTACATTTTGAAGAATGTTTGATGTCACAAGGACTATTATTATTATTGACTTGAAAGCAATTATTTTACCCTGCATCAACCATACATATAACATATCTTATAGCGTGTATTTTGATAATCGTATACTTGTAATGATTATTACAAGAAATTTCAGGAGTGCCAAGTACCTCGAGAAGACATAGGATTGGCGTGGGACGGAGTTTGTTTCGGTTTCCTTCTGATGCAAAAGAGATTATTCAGAAGTCATTATTTCTTAAGAATAATCAATGAAAGTAAAGCTATTACAATACTGCAGTCGAGGTTAGCAATCGTATATTATATATAATCGCATGGAGCATTTACTTAGCGAGAAATATATTTGGGATATTTTATTTATTAAAATATTTCTAGAGGTGCCGAACTGATTGAAGAATTGAGAATCAAACAAATGTCTCTTCAAGAAGAACAAGAAAAGAAAATATTAGAGAAAATTAAGGTGAAAATGGATAGGATCAAAGCGAATCAACAAAAAATACAAGGACCGGCCTATAAAGATCCGACCAATCATTTCGTAGGTAAGAGATCGGCATCCTTTCCTTTTCAAGACTGTTTTTGTTAACCTATTTTATGATAAAGGTATTTTGTGAGCAATTATTCTCAACGGATAATTTATCGAGTATTAATTTATCAAGTATAATTTATCAAGTATTCAGCATTCTCAAAAATACAAGGACCGGCCTATAAAGATCCGACCAATCATTTCGTAGGTAAGAGATCGGCATCCTTTCCTTTTCAAGACTGTTTTTGTTAACCTATTTTATGATAAAGGTATTTTGTGAGCAATTATTCTCAACGGATAATTTATCGAGTATTAATTTATCAAGTATAATTTATCAAGTATTCAGCATTCTCAAAAATACAAGGACCGGCCTATAAAGATCCGACCAATCATTTCGTAGGTAAGAGATCGGCATCCTTTCCTTTTCAAGACTGTTTTTGTTAACCTATTTTATGATAAAGGTATTTTGTGAGCAATTATTCTCAACGGATAATTTATCGAGTATTAATTTATCAAGTATAATTTATCAAGTATTCAGCATTCTCAAAAATACAAGGACCGGCCTATAAAGATCCGACCAATCATTTCGTAGGTAAGAGATCGGCATCCTTTCCTTTTCAAGACTGTTTTTGTTAACCTATTTTATGATAAAGGTATTTTGTGAGCAATTATTCTCAACGGATAATTTATCGAGTATTAATTTATCAAGTATAATTTATCAAGTATTCAGCATTCTCAAAAATACAAGGACCGGCCTATAAAGATCCGACCAATCATTTCGTAGGTAAGAGATCGGCATCCTTTCCTTTTCAAGACTGTTTTTGTTAACCTATTTTATGATAAAGGTATTTTGTGAGCAATTATTCTCAACGGATAATTTATCGAGTATTAATTTATCAAGTATAATTTATCAAGTATTCAGCATTCTCAAAAATACAAGGACCGGCCTATAAAGATCCGACCAATCATTTCGTAGGTAAGAGATCGGCATCCTTTCCTTTTCAAGACTGTTTTTGTTAACCTATTTTATGATAAAGGTATTTTGTGAGCAATTATTCTCAACGGATAATTTATCGAGTATTAATTTATCAAGTATAATTTATCAAGTATTCAGCATTCTCAAAAATACAAGGACCGGCCTATAAAGATCCGACCAATCATTTCGTAGGTAAGAGATCGGCATCCTTTCCTTTTCAAGACTGTTTTTGTTAACCTATTTTATGATAAAGGTATTTTGTGAGCAATTATTCTCAACGGATAATTTATCGAGTATTAATTTATCAAGTATAATTTATCAAGTATAATTTATCAAGTATAATTTATCAAGTATTCAGCATTCGTAAAATGAAACCTTATTTGTAGTATGAAATGATAGAAAAATTTTACCTAAAAATGTAAAACAAATCATGCTGAATGTAATCTGTTTATTCTTCTTTCTTCCGCTCTTAAACTGTGCCGCTCTATGGTCATCATTAATATATAACGCTATTTCATCACTCTAAGACATTGCATCTTACAGAAGATTATATCGCAGCCTTCGTTCCGACCTCATCTCTTACTTATTATAATTACTTTATAAACTTATATTTATTGATACAACAAGTATAACACCTTGAACAAAGCACTTATTTTGAAATTGATGTTCATTTAGTGTCATTTGAGGTTATATTCACATGGCAATGTAGTGGATGTTTTTTTTTGTAAGATGCAATTCATTCCTCGCCCGAAAAATCATCAGTACATTGTCGTACAAACTAAGTCATAATTTTATATTGTTTAAAAACTTAAAATTAGCATGCAGATTTGTCACTTGTGTGTTTATTAGTATTACAATTTTCTCTCGTCTAAGTCTCGGTTGAAAAATAATATACTCTATACTGTCTGGTCTCATCTCTGTGCGTGTATTCATTTGTATTTTTCCGCTTCCCTAACATTTCTGAATCCTCACTAAAATAACGTCAGAGGACGCGTCGGACATGAAGAGCAGCCTGAAGCGGAGCGGGTCCAACGCCAGCGAGTGCTGCGTGCGCACGCCGGCGGGCGGCTACCAGACGCCGGCGGGCGGCTACCACACGCCCATCAGCGAGGAGGGCTCCCCGCAGCGCGCGCGCTCGCCCGCGCCGCCCTCGCCCTTCTCCGCGCTCAACACCGTGTCGCTGGACGCCTACCTGGAGCCGCGCCGCATCTCCTTCGGCTCGCCGCCCTCCTCGGAGCTCAACCCGCGCGCGCGCTCGCCCTCCGAGTCCTACCCGGTCTTCTCCCCGCCCGCGCTGCGCCGCCCGCCCGCGCTCGCCTACACGCCGCGCCACTCGCTCGTCTCCTTCTCGGCCCTGTCGCACCACACATGTAACGGGCCCCCCTTCTAATGCATCCAGTGGACAGTAACGCCGCATCTGTACATACAAACCGACTCCTTAACTTAACACTTTTCTACGTTTGTACATTAGCAAGCTTGGTGCTACGTAGCCATTCACGGATTGAGGATGATCATTTTGTAAACCCCATCTAACAAAGGTATTTTAAATATATATTTCTTTTATTAATTGTTAAGATAATAATTATCCATATATAGAGTCTGTACCAGCTCTTTCACTCGTAGTAGTAGTAGCCAGATAGTGTTTACATGATTATCATCTTCATACCTTTTATGTCTCCAAACAACCTACTTCACTTAATGTGATGTAAATATTTTATCACCTAACTTGTGGGAAAAAAGTGTTTTTATAACGAAATATAAATACATATATAAAACAAGCATGATAATGAATGAGTCGGGGGTTTTCTTAATACCTTTTTTTCTGTATAATCTAAAGATTATATAAATACGATCGTACAATACCATCAGGAAAAGCAGGTGGGAACATATTTATAAATATAATATGATGTCTTCATGTTTACTTTTTCGTGAATTGTAAATGTTTACGCACATAATTTGTATAAAATCCACTGAATATAACGATGGCTTTGTAAATTTATGTTTAAAAAATATTGTATCAAATGTATAAAAGAAATAAAATTTTCAGTAGCCAATCAAATACTCGTATATTTGAAGATATGTATTGGATTGGATTTAATTTGTAACATTAACTTAACTTTATTAACTACTTCTAATTCATTTAAATGGGATGGTATAGATAAACAATCTTACATTAAATATTAATTAATAATTATAATTCTTTAAATTTATGCTCATAAACAAAACTGGTTTAGGAAATCGAATTGGAAAAAGTGCATTAAAAAAGCAGCATTTTTCTATTGGATATTAAAAATTATCTTAATTTTTACTTAATTTCATCCTGTCACCCTGGCTTGCAGTGTCATGCAATACGCATGTATCTTTTATAGCCCATTGTTTACAATGACGGATCTCATGTTTTTTTTTTTAATGGATTTATATCAAGAGCATCAATTGCATGCGGAAGTTAATGTTTCAACTATGTAGTATTGATAATCTTTGCTTTTATTTCCAATGACTAAAAATTATAACCAGTTGGTAATCTGTTGTCAGGAAGTTCAAACTTACCAACAAAAAAAAGTAATGAATATTTGAAGCGTCAAATGGAAGTAAAGTTAATGTTATCTTCACTACATAGTTAAAACAATAATTTCCACATATAATCCATGCTCAGATTGCTGTAAGAAGTATGTTGCTCTTTTTTTATCCAAATATTCTTAATATCACCATTATACACGGTTATGTATTTTTTAGCATTAATATGTTGTTTTTAGGTTTAATATTGACTTCTTCTGTGAATATATCCCAATGCTTTTTATGTTTATTATAGATCGTATTTTTCCCGGAAGTAGACCGATGTACCAAAAAAATCCACCGTCTGACTACAAAAATGGTAAACTTTGATAAAAAAAAACATTACCGCTTTGGCTTCTTAACAAGGTTGTGGTCTTATCGTAACAAAGCCATTTGAAATATTTCAGCTTTATTGAATAATTATTACTAATGGTTTTTGGTAAAATATGTTCTT
Organism: Brachycentrus maculatus; assembly: GCF_059751285.1. Lineage (NCBI taxonomy): Eukaryota > Metazoa > Arthropoda > Insecta > Trichoptera > Brachycentridae > Brachycentrus > Brachycentrus maculatus. Next base: position 428,460 of record NW_028281008.1, on the reverse strand, counting down.
TAATATTCATACTGTACATACATCTGATTTGAAATAATTTAGGTGGTTAGTTGATTTCCATCCACGTCTAAATGGTATTGAAAATGAAGGAACTGCATCTGGGTCAAGAGCTTTAACAGCATCCGAAATAATAATAAAATTGTACATATTTACCGTTTGTCATTATAGCATCTGAGAACCTTTAAAAAATGGGTACATATTTTTTTAATGTTTTATCTAGTCAAACTAATATATCGTCCCTTTTCAGGAAAAGTTTTAATAGAACAGTTAATTAACTAACAAACCCTATATTTACACTTCTTAACTTAACAAACAAATAAGTTGATTTTATGGTTTTTCTTCCTTCAGATTGCAGATGAAATATTTTACAAGTACATTAAGAAATATATTACAAAAATGCTCGACTACATATTACGTACACTAGCAAAATATTGTATATACTGTTATTTTTCCCAATTTTTTATTTATTCATTTAAACTTCATACAGAAAATAAATAAGTAGGTACATTGGCGGGCTTATTACTAAAAAGCAATATCTTCCAACCAACCAAAAACAGACTAGTGGTATTGATTAAAACGTTTGATACCATACGGTATGTATAGCTGTTTGCAATCAGAGGGGTAGATAGTACTTGAACATTAAAAAAAACATAAATTATGATGTTATTTGCCATATAAAATTTTATTTTGTGTGCAATAATTTACAACACCTAAAAATATAATATAAATTCCTTATCCATGTGACATCATTCGATATAATTTTAAGATTAATATAAAAAAAAATCTATATAATTTTCAGATTATGGGGACTACAATAAACCTTTTCAGATATTTTTTTTACAAAAACGATATGTTAATTAATGCAATTAGTATTCATATATATATGTATACATTTTGTGGGTATTAAAAAGCATGTCCTTTTTGTCAATAATTTTCTTTATATGTACTCAAAAAGTATGGAGAGGATACATTTTATTTTGATGCATTTTATTTAAAATGTCTATTTTACTATTCAATTGATGTTTATATGTAATATATTGTTATAAATGTTTTCCCATGTGAGATTTTATAAATTGTCTGAACTATACACAATCGCTCATTGTACATTTGCTTCATGTTGTCCTGTCTTTTATTATTATATTTTATCCAAATTGTGAATAGGATATTTTCACCGGCCGAGTATCGCCTAATTCTATATTTGAAAAAACTTAAACTTCAAAAAGGCGAGGCAGCAAATTATATTGTGTTGGTGTTATTTGACGCTATCAAATTATTTTTTGTCAATGCGTGACATCACATCATTTCAAGATTTTTTTTACTGGAATTAAGATCCAAATATCAATTTTCATTATTTTTCAACATATATTAATTACAAATTCGAATAGTATAATTCTTGTTATTTTTATTTAATAACCAGTCTATATTATATCATTGTTTTTACTAACCTACGTAATTATATGCCGTAATACCTCGGCTAATAAATTTTATATGCGATACAAATCATTACTCAAATGAAACTTGATTTGGTAGGATAAACTAAGATTTTTATATATTGGAATTTAGACTTTACTTATAACACCTTAATTGCTTAATTTTATAGTAAATCAAAGTGACTAAAGGATCTTTTGTGCCAATAATAATAATCAGAGTAATAGATCAGTTTTGATTGAATATGAAAATAATTCAATGTCAACAATATGTCAAGAAGGTTGTACATAGCTACAGATACATATTGTTCAACGCATGTCATATGTTTTTACATTTAAAACCTACAGAATAAAAAAAAAAATTACCTTTTTAGATATGTACTGTATATAATGCAATATATCGCTCACTCCTTTCAAGAACGTCATAAATCAAAAATCGTCAATTTTCAGTTGTGCATGTTTTTGGAATGCCCAGAAAATGTACTATATCCCAGCAAAAGCGGCATATTTTAAACTTAATATTTACCCGCTACAGGGCAGGAAGTATTGTTTTTGCATTTTGAAGAAAAGGTATTGTTTGATTATTTTTTTAAATATACTTTATATTTTTCAAATGGAGAAAAAACCTTCAGGTTTTACCTAAAAAGATCTGTTGCACGGTAAAACTTCAATAAGTGAATTGATATTTATTATTAATGCATTGTATTATATTTTTAAACTTTAAAAACGTTCTTCTGAAAAATCAATTTTTTTGATTTATGACGTTCTTGAAAGGAGTGAGTGATATGTTAGGTGAAAAAGCTTTATGTTTGTATAATTTTTTTAAACATTGTTTCTGAATTTGTGATTGAATGATTCCAGCTATCAGATCAGGAGACTACTACATGTTCGAGGAGTTTGATGATGACGAAGAACTGGATCTTATCTCGGAGAAAGACAGCGACGATAGCGATGACGGACATAGGAGAGTAACACTAGGAGAGGTAATTACCATATTCTCACAATTTTCTTGACAACTTCCATTTTGTTTTAATTTTCGTGTGGTGTGACCGCTTGGAAGAAAATTCAATCCTTAAGATTTGTTTATATTGAAGAGATTGCTTGGGTGAATAAAGATGTTTTCATGGATTATTTTCAAGCATTTTCATTATTACATATTTATTTGTCGTTTTCACCTAATTAACTGGTTATTTACTATTGAAATTTTGATAATGATTAAATATATGGGTAAATATTTTGCGCCAGATATGAAAATATTCGAACTTGCAAATTTTCTCAATTTGTCCTAAAAAAATTCAATTAAAAATACGTAATAGTGATAGAATACATCTGAAAATTTTAGTTAATAAATATTCAACTTGTACGGGGCCAAAAAATACATTAGTGAGAATGCATTATGTATTTGCATTTTCTTTATTGTCATAACTTGACTTGATGTTTTCACGGTGTCAATAAAAAAATATAAATAGGTTCTAATAATAATTTGGGAAAATGTATGTGGTATAAGAATAAATTGTTCAAAAGATAAATATGTATTTAATGATATTACTGTGTTCTGTTTCACTAAGTGCAGAGGGTATAACTAGTAACTAACATTATAGGTATATTCAGTGATGGGATTCAAAATTTTCAAGAACCGGTTCACCCTTTAGGTACTACCCCTACCCGGGGGGCCTATAAAAAAACATTTTTTTTATATTTATTCATTTATTTGTTTTTTTATTCTGCGCATAAACAGAACATTCACAAAACAACTAAGAATGCTCCCAATTATAATAGTAGGTACAAATCTAAAAGTCAATTAAAAGTAATGTAACAATGTTGTAGAACATATATCGTAATGTATATATATATACAAACTCTGTAACAAAGTAGCTATCTACATCCTCCATGAAATAACTAAAAAAATAATACATAATAAGAACAGAGTACATAAAAGAAAATTACTAAAAAATAATTCAGTCAGTTTTATTTAAATACTTCCAAATTGCCTGTTGTCGTCTACATGATTTTCCTTTTTTAATCCTAGTGTCATCAGCTGTGTGGTTACATTTTTTTAACCAAGTTTGTACTGACGGAACTGGGTCCCAGGTATCTAATGGGAGACCTATCAAATCAATCGTCGTCAAATTAGCTACATTATTCATATTAAGACCACTTCTTTTATCTGAATATATAATATTCCAATACATGATCTCAATCGGAATATTGTGTGGCAATAAAGGGTTAAGGACCGGTTCGGTGAACTTTAAAAAACGAACCAGCTGAATCCCACCACTGGATATATTTATGTCCTGACAATTCATATCTGCACAGTTTTTTGCAAAAGATGGATAAAGAAATAACCACCATATGTGAAATATGTATTAATTTTTTTTAAATAGACTTTAACTATCAAGCGAGTGAAGGAAATAGTTTACTATGATTTTATTTTTATTTTTAAATACAAATATTTTTTAAGGCTGATTATAGTTTCATATTTAATTGTTGTATAAATGAATGTCAGTTCAGTTCACTACTTAACTATTTATTGTTTTCAAAGATTTTCTTACGTTTTAAAATACATTATTTATCCCAATGTTGTTAGGCCTATACATTTTGATTTATTATAATGTCAAAAACAAAACTGAAAAATAACTCATTTTCATAAAGAATAAAGTAAAAACATATTAATTAATTAGCAGGAAAAAATCACATTAGAAAAAAGACAGTGCATGTGTCAACAGCGAAAAAAATGGGATACCTCAAATTTGTAACTTCAGATAATATTCACATACAAAATTAGAAGTGTCAACAATGCTCCAGTTCACCCTACACCTGCAGATGCACTTGTAACGGAGGAGTGGTGAATCGTATCCCCGTTAATATTAATATCCATTGTAAATATATCTTATTTAACCCCAAATGTAATGTCTCGGTTCCGCCTGACCGCATGTTACCTGACCTTGACCCTGTCCCGTGTGTTAGCTCTTGAGCACAGCTATGAAGACCGACATCGGGCAGGCCACGCTCATCCGGAGAGAGTCCCTGCCGCGCACGGCGCAGCGCTCCCGCCTCTCCACGCGCTCCACGCGCTCCGTGCGCCGGACACCCGTGCCCTCGCATCCAACTATTCCCGCCAGCGCCGTAAGGAAATATCTACCTCTGTTGTAGCACTAGACTGCCGTACCGCCTTCTTTACGCTACGTACTCCTATTCTCCAAACACATTTATGTATTTTATATTTTCAACTATTATATATATGTATGTGTATCGTGACCAAAAATATTTTTAAAAACCGGTTAACTTTACTATTTGTAAGTTGGCAATTTAAGGCAGGCTAGGTATCTGTCATATCAATAGCTAATTCATTTATGTTATCGGGATATTCGGATGAGTCAACTACTTTTCTTTCATCGCAAGAAATCTCATCCTGACATTTAACTTTGACTATTATCCGCAACCTGATGTCTTTTTAAATATATCTTTCAGTTTTTTTAAATATATTTTTGGTCATCCACTTTATGTTTTCTTTGAATGTGCTATCATAGCTTGGGTTTTTTGAGCTTTTGCTTTCTTATCTTTTTGCGCCTGCTCTCTGAGTTTAGGACTATAACAAACAGAATACCGACTGATTAACATCAAAATAATGTATCGCCGATGCTTTGTGTAAAAGCGATACATTGTTTACATATTAGCCAGGCAATATGGAGTCTGGGTTAGTAATGTATTATGTAGAAATATTTAAAACACCACAGAACAACATTGAGATGAAAAATTGTTTTGTTCACAATTTCGTCAATCCGATTGAAGAATTAAGACATCTAATTTTTTTTTTTAAACACCACATTCCGACTTGTAATAGTCTTGATCTAGGGTGGCTATATATGTTACTAATTGAAATCAAGAAGAACATATTTTCATGTGGTATTATAGCTTTCTATATATACTAGTCAGGTGCATGAATTCAATTACTTTTTTTATGTGTCATAATTTATTTCATGATTTACTGTTTATTTATTTAAGCATGAGAAAATATTTAATTTTTATATTTGCAATTATTACATACCTGCAATATGTAATAAAAGCTTTTTTGTAAGTATATGAAAAATTGGAATAATGTTAGATGAAATATTATGGAAATGCTTTAAGTAAAAAGTAACTTCTGCACCAAAATAATCATTATTTTCAAATCCTTTGTATAAAAGCATCTATATATATATATATATATATATATATATATATATATATATATATATATATATATATATATATATATATATATATATATATATATATGTATATATTATATATATATATATATATATATATATATATATATATATATATATATATATATATATATATATATATATATATATATATATATATTCATTATAACACTTTATGCATCATTATTCAAACTCTTTTCTTCATGGAAATAATGTTAACTGTTTATCAATAAAAGCATGCTTTTCCTTTTTTTAATTTTGGTTAAAAAAATATTCTTACCGAAATAAATAGTTTACATATAAATTTATACATATTTTTTTTGTCTCATATTGAATGCACATCTTTTCTTCTCCTAGTAATTGAATATTATTAGTTTCTTTTCTGTTTAGGAAGGACTCACATTAACATAATTATAAAATGATTAACAATTAATTATTCCAACGAATTCTATATAAGATGTACTGTGTATGATTATTTAAAATAAAATACCGTTATTAACCTCTCTTTTGTTGATTCAGGGGTTTCGTCATAACCGACATTGTCACACTTGTCTAGATAATGTTGACTTATCAATGTGTGCTAGTTATAATATTTATATCTCCTTGTAGGAACCTGCAGCAGACGCTGAACAAATACATGTGGAAATACCAAAAAGAAGGGATGATGATGACCATTCTGATCATCCTTTGGACTCCCCTAAATCTGAAAGCGAACCTCCAGGTATGTACGTAATAAGAAATCTGTCAGAGTTTATGGATACAGTGTTTGCACTGTAATTTATTTATATTTTTTGTTTAGAAAAAGAAACCTTGTGGAAGAAGTTGTGTAAATATGGCCTGTTTGCATGGGCGTTCATAGAAAGTTTTCTGACATCGCTCACGAGATGGCTAAACAATTGAGTTTATGGATACAGTGTTTGCACTGTAATTTATTGATATTTTTTGTTTAGAAAAAGAAACCTTGTGGAAGAAGTTGTGTAAATATGGCCTGTTTGCATGGGCGTTCATAGAAAGTTTTCTGACATCGCTCACGAGATGGCTAAACAAATTCTCTCGGGATTATCGGTATGTCGCAAAAGTTCTCACTAAGGACAAAATTGTCTTGAAGGTAACAAATCATTTATTTCACCATATTTGGGACCATCGAAAGATAAACTTAAACTCTGTTATCAGAAAAAGTTATATTTGGTTTCAGGAAAGACCCGATTTTGGAATGGGAATTCGAGCAGGATCTCAACAAATTTGGGAACCTCTACCCTCTACCCTTATGAGATTGAAAAAGCCTCGGTAAGCTTTATTTTTTTTTAGTGTTAATATATTGTGTTTGGAATTATTAACATCATTAATCAAATTAATTTGTGTGTCTTGTAAAATATCCATTTTTAAAACAGATAAATTAATTCCTACTCATTAATAGCTGTTCCAGTAATATTGTTCAGTACCAATGTTATATTTTCTCACTATACATAGTTTTATAATCATTATTTGAATAGTCCATCTTGATTTGTTTAATAGCCCATTAAAATTTAATGTTTTTGTAACCATTGTGTCGACTGTAGCATCATTAGAAAACATACGCATGTCTTCATGTGACTATTGCTGGATATTAGAATTGTGCTACCTCTAGACAAATCAATTATTATTTATGGGACTAATCTTAAACCAAGCTTCCTATATTACGTGTTATTAATGGCGTACAAATCGTGCGATTCTGCACTTTGTTTTATTATTTTAAATTTCATACATGATAATAGTGCAATATTTTATATGAATTTCTCTATTTATTTGATATAATAGATAGAATTCTAACTAGACACATGTTTTTTTGATCTGTTGACATCTGGGAGTCGGCAATGTGTTTTTTAATTGGTGTCAACAGTTAGTTATTGATAAATTGTAGGACATATTTTAGCTTATTCAAATAATGTACTTTAAAAGAAATAGCAATACTACTGTTACTATATATTTTAAAGTCCTTTGATTTTTATTATTGTATTACTTGGTTCGTTATTTCTGATTTTCTATCCATCTTTGGTTGACTGAGAACACGCAGTAATTTACAGGGACTGTTTAGTTTGGTTTAAGATAAGGTATAAGGAAATCATTGTGTTGCATTATATTTGATTTATGTTTTGCTAAGTAGTATTGTGGTGTATGCATGCAGGTTATCTGAATCCAATACATTTGATCAGCAAAACTTAGAAGCCGCTTCTAGTTCAGCATATTTCACCAAGAAAAGGTTTGTCATCAATATTATATGTTTTCTCCGATGCATGTTAATATTTATCTTATCAGGTCTGAATTTTGATAACCATACTTAAATTTCCTTTTAAAACTACATACAACGGATTGTCCTAAATAAATAATGTGTGATTAATAATCCGTTTTAAATGCTTTTAATATTAACTTTGTTTTTAATAAAATAATATTCACCTTCAAATATGTGTGCACCTTCATTGAAAAAAATATATATGACTAATTAACTGTGTTTTTCTAATATATACATATTTGAACTAATATAATATTTTTACTATACATTATCATATCTTTAGAGGTGTAAACTCAAATGTATCCTATTTATTTATTAATCCATTCTCAATTTCGTAAACATTATAAGTACTAATTATATAGTCAGATATTTTAACAATATGTTAGTTTTGTTAGCATATAACGGTTTCAGGACATCCGTCTCTATGTCGAAACGATCACCACACCAGTATGCAATTAGCACTATATACCACTACCATAGCAGTCTTTGCATATACTTACACCTATGCAAAATATTAATCACTTCCGTTATTAGTCGGGCTAAAGATCAACATCCAACAACATTTGCCAGTCGTCTGTTTGATTCCACACCATTAGTTAAAAAGCGAGACTTGTTACCACCCACTTTAGTCAGATCCTTGACTCTCTTTTGGCAAATACGCTTAGTGGAAGTTGATCTTTGCTCCGACTTTTATGCGTGTGATAAATATTTTGTAGATGTATGTGTATGAAAAGTGCTATGGTAGTGTGTATAGTGTTGATCGAACGGTGGTGTAGCGATTGTCCTGACGAATAGGTTGGTATGTGTTTTGAGACCAGTTTAAAATCTTGGTGAGTGGTTACATACTAAGATTTTATTATTGGTTACTTCTATGAAACAATATCGAAATAAATGTTAAATGTAATACCTATACACGATAGTTTATGAAGATTACGATTGATGTGTTCCAGCTGTGTTACTATGTGCATAGACTATATTTTTGATATGTCATATTTTTCTGTATTTAAAAAAATGTAAACCTTCATTTATACTCTAAAAAGAGGTAAAGAAGATGCTCTAAATTTATCATAGATAATACACAAATGATGCAATGCTTTGATTCAGGACGTTTTTTATCTCCATATTAGCTTTAATTTTAAAAGAGTCCTTACAATCCAACACTTTTCTAGTTTAACATGTCTATTTATCCGACATCTGTAGGCCGATATATAATAATGGAATGTCGGATTCACCAATTTAAACATTGAACTTAATGTCACGTATAATAACTGTCATGTTAAAAGATTGTAATAAAACATTTGTATAGATCTGTGGGTACCCTCCATTTTCAGTGCGATGATGACTACATACATAAGTTAAAGAATGTTTCATGGTGATAAGTAATCATTATATATTCCATCATTTAGGTAAATTACACTTAGTATGTATTTACAACTCAAAAAATCCGCATCACAATTGTTTTTTTTAAATTTTTATTTTAAAATACATACTATGATTTAGATGAATTTATTCTTCAGGTACATATCATCTTTCTTTCACAAATTAGTGAAACCGCATGAAGTATGCTAGTATAAGTTACATAAAAATGACTTTGTTTTCAATCACTATTTGAGTACATATATAGTTATAACTTGTATTCTTCTATCAACTGGTTTATATAAAGCGCTTTAAAATTTGAATGTCCCTTTTACTGTTTTCTTTTTACAGATTCATAATTTAAAATACAATTATTGTACAAAATAAATTTCTATTTTAATAATATCAGTTAACCAGCGGGGGTTTTTCGAGTTGTAAAATGATCGGATAAAACTGGTCTAGTTTCGAGTAAATAATCTTCTAATCAGCTGATGACTTAGAACTGAGGATGGGTAAACGGCTCTCCCAAAATTAGCCGTTATAACAAAATCGCAACAGTTTTACTAATCACATTTTTTGTTGCTAGAAATAGATAATCTTTTTCTTTTAGAGCGAAGTTGATATATGTAGTGATTAAAAGCTGAGTAATTTTTGCATTTATCATGCAGTGGAAGTCACAGTTAGCGCTTGAAACGTGATTATATAGAGTAGTTGAGCAAGCCGGTAGAGTACAATGCACGAGATATTTCAGACGTAAAGAGAGCGAACTGAGCGTGCCCGAGATCCGAATCCTGGCGCCGAGTCTGGAGCGAGGTCTGGATCTCGACTCGGCGGGACCTTCCCCCCAGTACAAGCCTATCAGGCAATCCAGCGTCTACTCCTTGCCCTCCACCAGGTTATACCGACAGCTGCCTAGACATATCACGGCAAAGACACGACACTCCCCTTCTATTAAAATATGGAATTTCAGTGACACATAAAAATGGTTTCTTGGGCGTCATAAAACAATTTTACTGATGGCATCTACCTATGTAGAAAGTATTTTTTTTGTAAAACAGTGCTTACCAGTGAGTAGCCACTGCTGTTATTCTCTTTTTCCTCTCCTATACTGCATTCCTACTCTATTTTTTTCTTATTACTGCCTATCTGCATTCATATTCTTTATCCATATAATTACAATTGAGTTGACACATCAATGTCAATTGGATGCAGTGCCCTGTGCCACTTGGGTGCAGATAGGGGCCAGGAGGAGAAGCCAATGATCTGTAGATGTTCGTTATTAATTTAATTTAAATTTAAATTGTCGAGTCGGGTTGTGGTCCCGTGTTTAATGTCGCAGACTCCGAGTCAGAGCCACAAGATTCCTAAGAACACTTAAAAAATGGCATTTTAGCCATTGAAATTTCAATTCTATCGCTGATTTTTTTCTTTAACCTGTCCGGGAGTATGGACGTAAATGAGCGTCAGTGCGAATTTTCCTTAAAGGAGTATCGACGTTAATGAATGTCGAAGTCCGTCTGTCAGTTCGTATGATGTAACTTGTATAGCAATGACATCTGTGGATATATGTGTGATTTTGTCATAATTGAAAAAAATTCCATTAGGTGTTTTTTTTTTCAAAATTTTTTTAACATAATACATCGATTTATATCTTCACAATACATCGATTTAATGAAGAAAAAAAAAATTTTCATTTAAGTCGGATATCAATTTTTGTACTCCCGGAAAGGTAAAATAAAACCAACAACTCACTTTGCCTTTAATATAATTTGAATGTGCCAAAATTGACTATAGCTTGTTACCATCTGCTGAGCAACTTCTAGTATATTCACATTCCACCATCGCCTACTCAATGGGGCATATAGAATTGCATCAGGTAGTATGGTGATTTCTTCATTGTGAAGCAAGGTACCTCGGCCATATGCTTTAGATGTTTGCCAGGGACACATGTTAAATATTACAGTGTAAAAACGCTATCTGAAAGTGGGAAATATCTGCTATATTCTTTATTGGTTTTACTAATATTTTTAAATCACTGAAATTCCTTATTGTCGAAATAAGTGAATAATTCCGAGAACTGATTCCTAAGAGCTATTAGCGTGCGGATAGACATGCTGTTGATATGAATCGTTAGTTTCATATGGAAATATACTCTAGATTTTATGATCTTGGTAACATTTTTTAAATATGAACATGCATTTTACAGAGTATGTACTCTTTATAGACTGGTTATACATTCCAGTCCAAACTTTGGAAAATAAACTCGCATTAATAAAGTTCAAAGTGCTTTGCTGTGTTACGGTCTATTTCTCGGTGTATGCATGTTGCTTTTAGATTATCCAGTATTTCTACTTCTTCCTGCAATGTTGTCTGCACACGCTGAATTTTATTACAAGCTAGAAAATTAAGGTGTCCAGAACTATAACCAGAATGGAAAGATAATTTTTAACATAATTATATGTTTATGATTTACTCAATTAGTTAATGTGTTGAATTTTTTTTTTTTTGCCTCCGTTTGTTATTTTTTCAAACACATATTATTATAGTGATACCATCAGTGATTTGAAACTGCTGAAACATGGCATAACATCCCAGAAAAACGCTATCAGCATGTGGAATATTGTCCTTAAAATATTATTTTTTGACATCTCATCAAAGATGAAGAAGAATATGGAAGTCTGGGCATTTACGGGGCTGACGACCGTCATAGGCTGGTTTAAGTGATCACTTTACACACGTGTAACATTCACCAATTCTACCCATTATTGACAACCACACTACTCAAATTCTTGGAAGTTCTATATATATGAACCAATTTTGAAACATTATTCTCGAATCACTAGAACTTCACTAAAGAATTGAAAATTATTGAATTATTGGTGAGATGAAAAGAATATAATAATATGAAAATAACTCCTGTAATTGGAGAGAATCCAGATTTTGTGAACAAATATTTGGACACACTCAAAATGTTGTCCTTAAAATATATTGGGATAATCAAATACTAATTATATTTTTCATTGCACCATTCAAAGCCATCTTGCCCTCTATCAAATGTCAATTCTTTAATGTCTGTTTCATGCAGACAATTGGGAGGTTATCTTTTATGTCCTTATTTTTTATTTATCATTTATAAAATTGCTTTACGTAGCCCCAAATTTTCCACTCTGATAATTAACAGTGAATTTTCTACATTATTGATGTTGTCTCGTATTTACTTTAATTTGTGCTGTAGGTATCATTGTATTTAAGATGCATGTTTTTATTGTTTTTTTTACCTTTTTAAATCAATGAACACGTTATTACTTTTTTATATGTTGTGATTCCGAGGAAGGATAAATTATTTGTCTTCTTTTATCTTTATTATACTGAAAAAAAAAATTCGCATTGTTTTTTTCATTTGTAAAGTAATGAATGTTGTATGACAATATATTTTTTTTAAACTCAAAAAAATACATTTTTTGTAATTTTTTTCTTGCATTTACTTTTAATTTCATTACATAACTTTTAATGACAATAAATATTATGAATCTCACATTTATATATATATATATATATATATATATATATATATATATATATATATATATATATATATATATATATATATATATATATATATATATATATATATATATATATATATATATATATATATATATATATATATATATATATATATATATATATATATATATATATATATATATATATATATATATATATATATATATATATATATATATATATATATATATATATATATATATATATATATATATATATATATATATATATATATATATATATATATATATATATATATATATATATATATATATATATATATATATATATATATATATATATATATATATATATATATATATATATATATATATATATATATATATATATATATATATATATATATATATATATATATATATATATATATATATATATATATATATATATATATATATATATATATATATATATATATATATATATATATATATATATATATATATATATATATATATATATATATATATACATTTATTGTTTTTCACTCTGTTGAAAATATTTGCTTTCTTGTAAATTGCATTTGGGAATTTTTTTTTTTTCGTAATTAGTTTTACAATTTATAGTTTTATTAATATTTCTTCTTAATTTCTAGTGATTCGACTACACCCATCGAAGAATACGATGATGAAACGTTCGCATCAGACCAACCGACTATATTCCGCTTCTGTTTTGCGGTTTGGTACGCTATACTGGCACACACTGATATTGTTTGCTATTTTATGATCTTCATAAATCAGGTAAAACATCTTTGTCTATAGGTTGTATTCGGAATGCAATGCTGATTATATCTCTTCTAAAAACGTCTTTATTGATCTTTCAGATACAATCGGCAACTATTTTGTCTCTACCTTTGCCTCTGATGGTATTTTTATGGGGAACTCTCAGTATTCCTCGGCCGAGCAAAACATTCTGGGTAACCATTATTGCCTACACAGAAGTGAGTTTTAATAATGACATCTACTTTCTGTCATCAAATTGAAAATTTATTTGTCTTCTTAATTCATTGTTTTTGTTTCGCATTTCCAGATTATTGTACTAGTTAAATCCATGTTCCAATATGAAATATTACCGTGGAATTCGAGCGTAATACCAAACAACATGCCTTTTTCTGCTCCGAGAATTATCGGTATCGAACGAAAATCAAATTATGCTCTGTATGACCTCATACTGCTTTTGATCGTATTCTTCCATAGGTACTTGAAGTATACTTATTTGTCGTGTCTTAATAAGTATTCAATATGCTAATAGCTAAAGTAAACTATTTCATCATTTTCTAGGTTCATGTTAATATCTTTGGGGCTTTGGAAATCAACTCCGACTCCGGATTATCGCGAAGATCGAACTTATCCTCTCATGCCGAGTCAGTTAACTATGATAAAAGAGGGCCAAGGACTATCCATCGGACAACTATTTGCCCAAAAGCACATGGAGTTAGTTTATTTTACTAAAATTGACGCTTAATAGAATTTGCAAGATATCGTAAGATTGACGCATACTAAATGACCCGTTGTTTCTAGGGAAGCGGAACAAAAGAAACGAGACTCTAAAGTTTCTATAGCTCCATCTCCAGAATCCAAACAGGGGTCTCCGAAACATTCGCTGACATCGGACCGATCCGCTCAGGCAGACTCTCCGTCCAAGGCCGCGGCGGAAAGTGACAAGAGCGGAGAGGAGACTGTCATCGAAGACAAGTCCCACGAGTCTGGTAAAGAACCGACCACAGCGGAGAAACTGGATAGCTCCGAGACGGCCTTAAGTGTAGTGGAATGTCACGAGCTGGATATGTTCCCGCCACACTCCAGAAACATACACGTGTCTACTGTTGCCGAGGATCCTTATAAAAATTTCCCGGGAGTTGTGAAGTTATCGTAAGCAAATGATCTTACACTCTATTTAACAGATTCATTAAGAAAATGTTTATAACAACATATATAAATTTATTATATCCTGTGAAGATATTTCTTATTAGATGATAGGCTGACATATAATTTATATCACAGGGGTTGTTAGAAGCCACTACTCTGATGGTACTGAAGATTATAGGCTGTTCAGTTCAGTGAACAGAACACTTGAATGGTTATAAGGAGGACCTAAGTTTGACTACTGAAACAAGAAATTTATTCCTAACTCAGACTCTTTTTACATCTTGTTTAACACACTCTTTTTAAATTTCGATATGTATTTTGTTACAGAACAATGCGATACGGAGAGTCTATAAAAGACTTTTACACAAGAATGTTGGATCCCACTTCTCGCGTGAAAGCTGATGTATACGCATACATGTTCATGTGTGACTTTTTCAACTTCATGGTTGTGATATTTGGATTTTCCGCTTTCGGGGTACGATAAAAACATAACCACTTTTTTATATTTTTAAACGCCTCTTATCATTATACATACTCTTTCACAGAATGAGATAATAGTAATAATCTTTTTATATTTTAGACTCAACAGGGAGACGGTGGAGTGCAGGCGTACTTAGAGGAAAACAAAGTTCCTATTCCATTCCTAGTTATGTTGATTCTACAATTCGGACTTATAGTTATCGATCGTGCGCTATTTCTGCGGAAGTTTATTCTTGGAAAGTTGCTATTTCAAATTGGACTTATTATTGGGGTACACATCTGGATGTTCTTCATACTTCCAGCTGTTACAGAAAGGTTTTTTTTAAATTGTTAAATAAATATTTATTTAAAGCAGACTAATTTAATCAAAATAGTAGATGTTGGAGATCAGATGGGAGTATGATAATAATAAAACTAAGTCAGTATTATAAGTATTATATACTGTTTGAGGCATTGAGGGCCATAAAGAAGATCATTATGATGTATTACATGGACTGTTTTCACTTTCAGGAGTTTCAATGCCTTGCTGCCCCCTCCGATGTGGTACCTGGTGAAGTGTATTTACCTACTACTCTCTGCTTATCAAATCCGCTGTGGCTACCCAACTCGCATCCTGGGAAATTTCCTTTGCAAAGGATTTAACTATGTCAACATGTTCCTCTTCAAAGGGTATTTCGTACTATTTTCTTTATACTGTGTCAATCTAATTTGCTAAAAATTATTTATATTCCACTTGTAATTTTAAAAAAAAAATCATATAGACTCCCTAGTCACATTCACAATGTATGACACTCAGCAAAATGACATCAGCAGCAGTAAGTTGGTGTGTTGATATGGACATATATTGTAAAAATTAAACTTGGTTATAAATCATCATATCTTCAAAGGTATTTAATATTTTATAATAAAAGTTCTAGTATTCACCATATCCAGTGGCAAATGTTGCTAGATACATGCATCCAGTGGCAAATGATGTTTAAAAAAATTATACATAAATTACAAAATTTGAAATATTTTCATATTAGATTATGTGTCCCGCTTCCTACACACAATTAAGAAAACTTAATTATATGCTTCCCGCCAACAATATGTTAGTAATATTTCGAGTATCTGAAATGTGAACAATGTATGACATCAAGTTTATTCAAAAGGCATTGGATAAAAGTGTACATATAACATTGATTTAAATTTATTATCTTTTTAGATTCATGGCGGTTCCATTCCTGTTTGAGCTGAGAGCATTAATGGACTGGATATGGACAGATACGTCTATGACACTAATGGATTGGCTTAAAATGGAAGACATTTTTGCTAATGTTTTTCAACTAAAGGTATTTTACATATTTACCCATGAATTCATACTCTCGGTTCTAAATGCTAATTATTTTTTCTATTATTATTATTATTTTTTAGTGTTCTCGTCACGTAGAAAGCGAATACCCCCAACCGAGAGGAGAAAAGAAGAAACCCCTCACTAAATACCTCATGGGTGGTTCTGTACTCGCATTTATCATTGCCCTCATCTGGTTCCCGTTGGTGCTGTTTGCTTTTGGAAATACCGTGGGCGAATCCAATCCTCCATTTGATGTCACCGTCAAGATTAGAGTGGGTCCTTACTTACCAATATACACAATGTCTGCTCAGTCTCACAATATAGAAACGTGAGTGTTCCCACATATGTCATTTCTTCCCATTTCAAATTATTTCTCTATTTATAATTCTTCCTACTCGTTTCATTGTTTTTTTGTAGATTCAACGAACTTCAATGGGATACGTTTGTGAACATTTATAAAAAGGATCGTTCGGCACAAACCTTTTTGTCTAATTATATATATGATGATCTCGCTGCTGTAATTTTAAATGGAAATTCAACCAACATATGGGGTATATCTCCGCCGGACATTAGTAGATTACGAATAGACGCAGCGTCCAGTACGTATCTTTATCCTAAATAATAGATTGTGTGTTTACTCCATCTAGTAGCGAACCTATATTTGGTTCACTCGACCCGGGCGCCCGACCACTTTCTGAAGAGGGAGGACAGATTTATATGCTGTTATTCATTTACTAACACGTACATACCCGGCCCTTTTCAGTAAGTGGGAGGCGCTAGATCCGCCACCGACTCCATTTATACATGCATACTATGCGTGTATAAATGGAGTCAGTATACATACTATGCGCACTTATAAAAATGTGACCCAATGCATACATTATTTCTAAACCGGATTGAATATACAGGATTAAAAGTATAATTAATCTTTTTTATTACAGATGATACACTGAACATAAAGTTTACATATGTAATATCTCATAAAACTAACAGTAAGGATAACCCGCCGATGATCGAGGAAGATGTAGAGGTCGCTATAGAACCATTTGTAAATGGTGTTCGAAACCCGCAGCGAGACATACTTATCGACATGCTCGATGGTAAAAGTACAGAATGGTAATGGCGCGGTTCTTTATTCCTCTGCGTGCTCGAGTCGTTACTGCTAGCCACCCCACTAACTACCCCGATGCATTGTTTCAGGTTGCTGGTGGAGCATATGTTTCCGAAGTTTCTGAAGGTGTTTAACAAAGGCACCGCCAAACCTGTCCACCAACTAATGAACAAATTACAAAGTTAGTCAATTCTCATTATCTTTTACTTATTCTATCATTACATTCTAGACATCCGATTATTTGAATGTTCTTACTCTAGAGGTGTAAACTTTACTATTTTTGGTTAGTCGGAAGAGATTACTCGATAGCAATAAGCCCTCCAATGTTGTTGACCAAGATACTGTACTGTGATAGATGTTGTACAAGATGTTTTAAATACATGATGTTAGTTTACAAATTATATTTTATTCTGTGGAGGGCCGCTAGATGTGTCTATTTTTTAACCTCCTCATAACTTAAAGTTGTTAACTCGTATTGCAGAAGAGGAAGATACGATGTACCGGAACGTATTCTTGAAGTTGACCCACGGCAGTCCCAATATCATGTGGTGGGAAGTCCGAGAACAGTGCACAGACTCCAACTATGTCAACTTCATTCGCTACATGCCTTATTCCAACTGTGATCATCTCGTCATGTACACCTTCAATGATAAACTATTCCCCGCAACTCTCAACTTCATTTCCGGCAGTGGGTAAGTTGGCTCATCAACCCCTTTTAGATTGTGAGAGAATTTATTATGTATCTTATTTTGCCATCCCTATGTACACTCGCTTAATATCACTATCTTTTATCTTAATTTTGCTATTTTCAGTATCATCGGTCTTTACACTACATTTGTTTTTCTGGCATCTCGAGTTCTGAGAGGATTCTTCGCTGATATTTGCTTCAAAATTATGTTTGAGGATTTGCCAAACGTTGACAGAGTTCTTCAACTATGTCTAGATATATATTTGGTGAGTATATATTATTTTTCTGGACTGCGATCTCAGATAAAATAAGCCCATCTGTTAACCACATCGGTATGACCAACTTTGACAGAATTTCAAACAAAACTTAATCCTCTAATTTTTTATATCGATATCACCATGGTGTATGTAGATTTTCACAAAGTATATATTCACTCTTAGTGCATATAAAGGTACACGAATCTCCAGAATTCAAACTGATGACAAATTTTTGCATTAGAACTAATTTACTGCCACCAGTTTTTTTGCCAATTGTTTTCATCCTTAGCGCAGTTGATAATGAAGCTAACATTGTTTCGTAGGTTCGGGAGTCGGGAGAACTCTCCTTAGAAGAAGACTTGTTGGCCAAATTAGTGTTCCTCTATAGATCTCCAGAGACTATGATAAAGTGGACGAGGCCTAAAGACGAAGAGCCCGAAGAGGAGGAACGCCAAGAAGATTAAAACATTAAAATCAGTGTCGTGTGTTGTGATCAAATTTGTAAACATTTGTACAAAACAATTTATACTTGAATTGTTCACTTATATAGAATTACGGGTTTCAATGTCACCGTGCTATAATTTATTAACAAATTCACATATTTTATAGACTCGTTACAGTAGAGTCTCTATTATCCAACACTTTTCAGTTCAAATAGATCCTGTAATCTATTACAGTAGGTCTGTAATTTAATTTTTGTGTTACAAGTATAGATGTGCCTCATTAGGCATTGGTAATGATTACCTTTTCTCGGTTTATATTTCTTTCCACCTCAAGTTTTTGGTATCAAATTATCTAATTTATCAGGAGCTAGTAATATTTGTGCACTGATTAGCATTATTATTATTAGCGTTGAGTTCTTGTGAAAAAGTTATTTGTATTCAATCGCCTATCACTTGTTAGAATAATGATATATTTATACCGTGTAAAACTCTCAATCACTATGTACTACACATACAGTTTGAGAGGTTCCCAACAATAATATACCAATTACAGACCTCCCGAGAAACTGTTGATAATCTGGGAATGTCTGTCTGACTGTTCAGTACGCTGTATAGTATGATTAGTTTTCCTAAGTTGTTATTAGATGATAAATAATACAATTCATTCTAGCAGTTAAATTTTTTATTTCATCATAGGACACCTGCCAATTTAATTTTTGGATTGCAGAAACTCTACTGCATTTGCGCGGCTGTTTACATTTTATATGCACTAGATATTCTTAGGTAAATCGTCATTGTATTTGTGGTAAATTAATGTTTCTCGACTTTCTGTCGTTCATGATAAAATCTTACTTCTTATATGTATGTGTTCCGTTTATATTACATATTATAAATGTTTACTACAAAAACAGTAATCGTAACTCGTGTTTGTCTTACAAATGTAATTTTTTTATAATTCATCATTTGATTTTGGATATTTATGAATTGAAACAGATATCAACGCCTCAATTTATAAATCTTGTTTTTTTTTAGGATCTGTCTTCCAAATACCTTTTTTGTAAAAGAATACCAAATACCGTAAAAGTTTATTTTTGCCAAAATGAATACTTCTATTTTCTGATGCGTAAATTATTTACACTATTCTGGTTATTTTTTTCTAATACACATTTAATTATCACACAAAAAATAAATTTAATGTTTGCAACACAGTGCATTAAAATTTTATATAAAATGCATACATGCATTACATATATACAAAAACGCTATATGCACTTGTAATCTTTAATAAAAAATATTTCACGTTTTTTTTTTAAATATGCAACGTATAAGAATGAACTAATTCCAGTAGGTATGTTAAATTGTTATTCATTGCGTTAATGGTAATTTTTTATTTTCCGTACACCTTTTTTTCATTATACATATCATGGTACATACTTTTATGTTTATCTTGTGTGTATTTTGTAAATTCATGTCGCTGACATTTTATTCTAGTCTCTTCGGTACTTTTATATAAAAAATAAAAATAAAACTTATTTTAGTGCGTTTGCTAAGTGTTTAATATAATGTTTTATAATTGGCATCATTATTATGTTTAATGGTTTGTCACTCGTGCTATTTTCAGTTAAGTACTTTTAATAAAATATATTTATGTATATTGCACAAATAAATAACATATTTACATAGCACAATTTCTGTAACCATCGGAAATGCTATTTATAAATATGTATGTAAAATGGCAGTGGGTAATCACCGACCATTCATTTAGAATAATTGACTACCTCTATGATCGTACATTTTTATAATTTTGTTGTATAAGAATAAATGCATTTATTTATACAAATAAAATTTTACATACTAGCATTTTGTTTGTCTTTTTATCATTTTCTGGCTGCTACCGATTTGAATCAAGTTGTGACAGAGTGAGGATTCAAATGCAGGGACCTTATTACATACCTGAAATACGATGAAAACTATTCGCTGACATTACACAAATTAATTTTCACACAGAATTGGGTCAGATTTATTAAACACAGTAATACTTAATAATACTAAAAAAATTAACACATTGACTGCCATGGCAATTTTCAGAATTCCGGTCTAAAAAGCCTATTTTATTGAATCATATTCAATAAAAATATTTTTTTACTTCTTGATTTTAAATAAATTTTTTATAATTATATTTTCTGTTTAATTTATTGCTTTGATTTTTTTGTTCTCTTCCCATGCGTCATCTATCCATATTAGCACTGATATACATACATACTAGGAATT
Organism: Brachycentrus maculatus; assembly: GCF_059751285.1. Taxonomy (NCBI): domain Eukaryota; kingdom Metazoa; phylum Arthropoda; class Insecta; order Trichoptera; family Brachycentridae; genus Brachycentrus; species Brachycentrus maculatus. The sequence continues at coordinate 407,158 of NW_028281008.1, read as the reverse complement.
TTACCGTAGCTGCATGAACATGGCAAGTAAACACAGTACGAGATAACTCGTAGTCGGTATCCTAGCAAAGAACGCAATCCTAGAGTTATCACAAAGTTAGTGCTGCAAATATAACAAGTAATTCATACTAAGAATCACTTTTTTAAATAAATTATTTATGAAATCAAATGTTCCTGTCTGCCTCTGGACTGTAGAGGTTTACTCAATAGTTACCATTAACAAGGTCCTGGGTTCGATAACCAGTAGGATCAATAATAATCCCTGTAATATTTCATGTAATCCTGGACTGGAAGAGACTGATCACCTCATCTTGTAGCGCCCCATACGCTTATTATTGGGAATAGATAAGGGATGAAAAAAAGCTGAGTAATTTTAGATTGATAGATCATGTATTTTCAATAAACATGTAAAAACAAGAGCCGCATATTTAGTAAAATACAGTTGCAGTTAATTTAACGCTATTTTATTTTGATTAGATTACCATTAACCTTGGCGCAATGTTCATGGACATCAGCTCCTGGAATAGGAGCTTGGCGGCGTACGGAAGGCGCACTTGAGAAATTTGAGTTTTATTCTTACAACCTTTGCATTCAAAAGTGTTATTGCGGAGGTTGGCTATAGCTATCAACCCGCAGAAGTTGCACACATGAATGCGATAAGGATCAGAAACTTCGAAAAGGCGTTCGCGAAGGAATTGAGCCGCTCCGTGAGCTATCTGACAATCTCGTTCCATTTCCCCAAAGCGAAGGCCTCCGTCACGCGCCCTTCCCTCCATGGGCTGCCGCACCAGAATCTGCACGGGCCCGCGGGCTCGAGAGTGGATCTTGTCGTCCACCATGTGCTTGAGTCTCTGGTAGTAGGTCGGTCCCAAGAACACTTGGGCGTTGATCTTCCTGCCAGTGTGCCCATTGTACATAATTTCATTGCCTCTGAGATGATACCCGTATTCTTGTAAAAGAGTAGAGATTTTTTGCACATTCACGGCGTCATTAAAGGGCGTCGCATCGCCAATCTCCCCTTTGTTAGATGACACCTTCCCTTGAATACATTCGATTAAATGGCCGATGGTCATACGAGATGGAATAGCGTGAGGATTGATAATGATATCTGGTGTCAGACCTTCGCAACTGAACGGCATGTCTTCTTGGCGATATTGTATACCGCATGTTCCTTTTTGACCGTGGCGGGAAGCAAATTTGTCTCCGATTTGAGGGATACGCACCGATCTCACTCTTATCTTGCAAAACTTGTATCCTTCGCTGTTCAAGGTTAACATTACTTGGTCGACAATTCCAGTTTCACTGTTCCTCAAGAACGTAGAAGAGTCTCTCTTGGAGAACCTCTTGGTGGATCCATCTAACTCATCGTCGTTTTCAGGAAGCGTTATTGTTTTCCCGATAACCACATCGTCTCCCGACACTCTGATTCCGGGAGCTATTATTCCATCCTCGTCTAATTTATCATAAAGGGCATTTCTCATTCCTTGACATGTGGCTCTAGTCGGCTTCTCGAACTGTTCCTCCTGATCTCCCATTCTCTTGGATTCCGAGTCTTTATAGGAACGGTAAAATACAGATCTGAAGAATCCTCTTTCTACAGCCGACGCGTTAAGAATAACACTGTCTTCTTGGTTGTACCCCGTGTAGCACAAAATGGCTACTATGGAATTGATCCCGGCCGGCAACTCTCTGAACCTGAGATATTCCATGGAACGTGTGGTCACCAGGGGTTTGTGCGGATAGTAGAGTACGTGGGCGAGAGTGTCCATCCGCACGTGGAAGTTTGTAATATAAACACCCATAGCTTGTTTACCCATAGCGCTTTGGTATGTGTTTCTGGGGCTCTGGTTATGATCGGGGAACGGAATAATAGAAGCGCAAACTCCTAGAATCATGGCCGGGTGAATTTCGCAGTGAGTATATGTCGTGCAATAAGCAAATTCCTTTTCCTGTTTCAAATCTTCGGTACTCATGGCGATCATAACAGTCTCTTCCTCCAACGTATCGATGTATTCGACCACTCCGCTGGCCACTAAAACTTGCCATCCATAATTATTGTAATCTCTCTCTTTGAGCATGTCGATGTGCCTTTTCTTTAGAAGGAGACAGCCGTTTTCGACAATTAAGAGCGGGCGACATATTCTACCCGCATCTGTGTAGATTCGAATCTCCCTATCTCGGATGTCCCGAATCATGCTAACTTCCGACACGATAATGTCCATCTGCCTTCGCAGTTTCCTCAGAGTGGCCATCAGCTGTTCGGGATCGCGATGGATGCCGACCCAACAACCATTTACGAATATTTTAGTCGCGTCAGCGATTGCTGAAGGAGCGATTTCTTCTAGATTCTCCATAGACCACTCCTCCAAGAACTCTAGAATAGGAGAGGGCTGACTTCCCACGGAGATGTAGGCCATCAGGGCGAGGTTCTTCACGAGCCCCACGGCCGCCCCCTCGGGGGTCTCGGCCGGGCAGATCATGCCCCACAGCGTGTTGTGCAGCTGGCGGGGCTTGGCCAGCTTGCCGTCCCGGCCGATGGGGGAGTTGACCCTGCGGAGATGGGAGAGGGTGGAGGCGAAGGTGAGCCTGTTGAGCACCTGCGACACGCCCGCTCTGGCTTGATGAGCCTTCTTCTGGTCGCCCCAATTTCCCGTGGCTAAGCTGTACCTTAAACCGTCGGTAATAATCTTCGTCTTTATGGCCAACTCCAAATTGAAATCTTTTCCTCTATCTATGAACTTTTGCGCGTACATGCGAACTTCTTTCATTAAATTTTTAAACAATCCTCTAAACAAAAAGGCCAGCAGGGGACCGGCCAAGTCCAACCTCTTGTTACCGTAGTGATCTCGGTCGTCCAGTTCTCTCCGCCCGAGAGCGGCCAGCAATAGTCGGTGCACCATATAGCCGAGGAAATAAGCTTTTTTTGTTTCGCAGAAGTCTGATACACCGACGTGCGGCAGCATTTCTTTTTGCAAAATTTCCCGAGCATACTTGATTCTCTTCTCCTTAGTGACTCCGGGGCGAGCACCTCGAGCGCCGATGAAGTTCAGAGCCACGTTCTGTTCTTGAATCACGAAAGCCTCATCCAGGGAAGGTTTGACCATCTCCATCATCTCCGGATCGTCGAAGTCGTAGATGATGTGCTCCAAGATGTCTCGATCCGCTACGAAGCCCAGAGCCCGGAACACGATCATGATGGGGATCTCCTGCTTGATGTAGGGCACGATGGCGATGATTCGCTGGCCGATGGCGGACTTCTTGATGCTCTGTCCTCCCCGAGCCATCATGTTGACCCACAAGGTGGAAGTGGGCCGAGAACTGTGCTCTAGGCACGATCTGATTTCTGCTTTATAAGCGAACTTGCCGTCCTTCATGCTGAACACGTACACGGTATTAGTAGCCATTTTTTCTTGAGCGATCAAAACTTTTTCGGAACCATTAATAATGAAATATCCACCGGGATCGAGAGGGCATTCATTCAACTCGGTGAGATCACGGTCTGTCAATCCGCTCAGTAAACAATAGGTAGACCTCAGCATAATAGGAATCTTCCCTATGAAAGTTTTCTGATGTTGCGTTTCGATGGGATCTTCGCCTTCTTTGACGATTGTTTTGGTTATATCAACATATAGGGGAGCAGAATACGTCAAATTTCTTAACCTAGCTTCATTCGGCATCATGGGTGAAGGAGCGCCGTCTTTTTCCCAGTGAGTCGGTTTCGATAGATAGATTTGTTCAAACTTTAACAGATATCTCGGAGGGGTCTCGATTTCACCAGACGCGTGTTGGGCTTCAGCCTGAAGATCTATCTGAGGGGAATCTTCTACAATCCTCTGAACGGACATCTGTATAAATTCGTCGAAACTGTCTAATTGTTGGCGAACTAAACCTTTTTCGTCGAAGTACGCGTTAATGACGATCCAACAGGCTTCTTGCCAAAGTTCAGCAGAAATCTCTTCGGCATCTTCCTCCTCATACGGATCATCTTCCATGTCATACATTTTGAAATGTTTTATATAACTATCGTCAGTTTCTCCTAATATAAATCCTTAAAACAAATAGAAAATACGAGGCGGACCGACGCTCGCGAACCGCCAACAAAATATTTTTGTCCAAAGATTATATACTATTTTTGTCGTTTTGATATTACCATAGAAAATCACAGCACCACAAAATCAGACGAATAATGTATAGACGAATAAAGTATAGACAATTTATATTGGCTTTTCGATCCCATGGTTTCTCAACGAATGGAATAGGTACCTCAGTTTCAGAATTATGATGATTTTATAGCCTAAAATTTATTTTTAAAAATAAAATTTACTGTCAGTTCACGATACGCTCTTCTTTATGCCGATGGGCGGTGATTTTCTTTCAAAATAATGTATAAATTCGAGACATGTTAAGTAAATTTAATATCGTCGGTGTACAGTCGGTCGAGTTCCGAACAACTAAAATATAGATTCGTTTTTTGGAAGTCTCCACTACAAAAATGTCTATTTCACAAAACACCGTGCACGGTGATACCGATTGTTTGTCGGGATTACAGGGTTTGAAGATAGGAGACGACGGTGTGAACTATTTAAACGATCCTTACGTGTCTCCGAGTAAGAGTTCATCGCATAATAGGCAAAGAGCCGTCGGGGCGATTGAAAGTTTCGTGGTGCAGCATTCTGGCCAAGATTCTAGCAATCCGTCCCTAGATTATACTATCTACGAAAGAACGAATATAATCGCCGCTTCAAAATACGCGACGCCTAAACGAGTCGAATCCATCGCTTCTATTTCCAATATTAGGCCGGCGGCGCCTAAGTCCCCTACGCATTCCCTCGGCAACACATCGCTACAATCTCGCGCCGAGGGGGTTTCGGGCTACGAAACTCGCGATGATGCGAACCAGTCCACCAACGTGTACGAGAATGTGCAAACACAGGGCCCCGGGCTCTACGAACGACAAAACTCTCGCCAACCTCCTTATTATCATCAAATAAACGATAAAGCTCAAAGTTCAATGGACCACGGTTCTCAAATGTCTCTTAACTCCGTTTATGGCAAAGCGCAACCCCAAGTTCCTACCAATAATCAAACTAAAATCGCAAAGGCCAGCGTGCCTCTTCCCACATCCGAGGGACCTCCGGTATACGAGAACCTGCAAGTGTTCAGGCCCCCCACTCCGACGCAGTATCAGTACTTTAACTCCCAGGGCCAGCTGACTTCTCCGGGCTCCCAGCCGGGTCCACAGGTGCCTCCCCCGCAGCGCCACTCTGCCCCGTATCAGCCGGCCCCCCACCAGCCCCTGGCGCACCACCCGCACCACCACTCCTTCGGAAGTACTCCGCAACACCCCGTATACACTGCCAATCCCGGGAGCTATCATCGCGGCCAATCCGCAGACGGAAATTACAATGATCAGCGCGCCCAACTCCGCTCGACCCTAGACAGGAGCGACTACGCGATGCCGGCCGCACCCGCTAACAAAGTTGTCACCATTCCGTCCAACGCCATCTACGCCTCCATAACACCGAGCGCGCAGCGACCCAAAGCCAATATCGCCACTTGCGTGGAGAACGCCGCATCTTCTCCCAAGTATTTCCATTCTGTGCCTACTTCTCAAACCATCAAAAACATACTAGATTCGAAGCCTCAGACGGGGAAGATGTCGGGCGGGGGGAGGTTGCGCATCACCGAGGACTCCAACGGGTCGGATTACGTGTGCATGACGGGCGGCAGCGCGTCGCAGTTCTGCACGCCGCTGCACACGCCCGCGCCCGGCGTGCGGCGCCCGCCGGCCGAAAGCCCGCGCGCCAGTCCCGCGCCCTCGCCCACGCCCAGCTCCGTGTCGCAGCTCAGCGGCGGCTCCCGCGGCTCCGGCGGCGGCGGCTCCCGCGGAAAGGGGCTGCTGCCCTACAGCGTGACACCGCCGCGCCCCACGGGGCCCACGGAAGCCCAGCGGAAGGTGGAGGAGCTCACCCGCCAGCTGGAGGAGGAGATGGAGAGGCAGGACGAAGAAGGAGAATACTTTGGGATTTGCCACACTTGCGGCGAGAAGGTGACGGGAGCGGGACAAGCTTGCCAAGCCATGGGGAACCTGTACCACACCAACTGCTTCATCTGCTGCTCTTGCGGGCGAGCTCTCAGAGGAAAGGCTTTCTACAACGTACACGGACGCGTTTACTGCGAAGAAGATTATCTGGTTAGTATTATGTCTAGCTTTTATTTATTACTAACTAAATTAATTGTAAACTAAATTAAACTCAACTCGTTGAAAGAAGAACCGATGATAATTAAATACCAATGATAATCATGCGGTGTTTGAAAACGATGCGGAATGCATACAAACACGTGTCACTGTGGATTTCAATAAAAAGTGGTATTTACTATTTCTTAACCTGTTCACCGGGGAGTTCACTTTTTGATTACGTAACATACAACGGGCGCGAACTCTTTCACTAGGACGTGTCAATACGTCACGCCCGGTGGACGCGATTTCATATATTTTATTTATGCTTAAAATATGAAAAGACTATGAAATATGTATTTTTTCATTTATTTATATATAAAACACAAAATTACAAACAAATAGAAGAAAATTACGTGGAAACATGTATGGATGGCTAATTATCTTTGCTGTTCGAAAATATAGGTCCCGCCCGTTCCAGGGCGCAACATATATTTACAGGACGTATTCATATGTCCTACCCGCTGCCGATATTGTTTATGTTTGACGTATTTATACGTCGCGCTCGGTTAATGGGTTAAAATTTAATTGAATTAAAAATGGATAGATTTTATTAATGAAATAATTAAATACCTATAGAATAATTACGGATTTGTCAATATTTTTTCCACATATTCTCAATACAGGCGGGTTGTGGTCCCGTGGTTAGTGTTGCGGACTCTTAAGTCAGAGTTTGTTGGTTCAAACCCACTCTACCACAATTTGATACCTATTTCTAATAATGAGCCGATTAGGCTCACTGAAATAGTATGAAATTGAAGTGTTTTTGTAAATAATAAACACAAATATTTGTCATTTTATTTAAAAAAACAATGAGTGTGAAATGCTTGCTCTGTAGGAATAATTTTACTAATAGCTTTCCTATTTCCAGTATTCCGGATTCCAACAAACTGCAGAGAAATGTGCCATTTGCGGACATCTTATAATGGAAATGGTGAGTCAATATCTTCTTAGTTTGCCCGGGAGAAATATTGCCCCAGATTTATTATTATAACTGCTTTCAATAAGTTTCAATATTTAACGTAATTGTTTTTTTAATGTTATGTTTTATCATTGTTAATGCACTGCTGGGTCGAGTGTATATCATAATAATTTACAGATTTGTAAGTGCATTGTTTAATCAGTAATTGTGTTTATTCAATCCTTGTTCATAAAGATTAGAAAGAGTTCTTTGCGGTGGTATGGACATGTGGAGCGAATGGATAATGAGAGAATGACTAAGAAAATAAATGTAGCGAATGTGAGAGGGAAAACAGAACAAGGACGACCGAAAAAGACTTGGCACGATCAGATCAATCAGAACCTAAAATCTGGCGGCGTCAAAAGTCTGCGTAATCGGAGGGCATGTATGACTAGATGTATGGATATGAAGGAGGCGAGGAGTGTATGTCAGGACAGAAGAGTGTGGCGTTCCATCCTCTCTGCCTACCCCTGGGGAGAAACGGCGTGATTGTAGTAGTAGTAGTAGTAGTAGTTGTTGTTCATATAATTTATTAATACATATTACAAAATATTTTAATAATTTTAATAATTTCACTTTTGGTTTACCTAAAAGAAAATATATTTCTGGTAGACTGTGAATAGTTTTCCGTTCCTTGATACAAATGGGGTCACTAGCACAACAGTTGGGGTTACCGGGTTCGCAGATAATGGCATTTGAAAATACTACTGATAAAGCAAAATGTAGGTACTAATAATAAAAATAAGTTTTATTTAGACAACACATGTCTAGTGAATTAAAAAAATGACAAATAGAGATATGTTCCTATGAATAGCGTAAAAGATGTCGCCAGTTTATTCTGTAAAGTGGGAAATCTGTCTAGGCTTACTTACAGGATAGATTCGAAGCGATGTTGGATGTTTGGTATGCTGTATATTAATTCTATTGAATTTTTCAATAGAAATCAATTTACTCAATCAAAATATCTCAATTTTGCAATAACATCTTGGTTTCATAGATACTTCAAGCCATGGGCAAGTCTTACCATCCCGGCTGCTTCAGATGTTGCATCTGTAATGAGTGTCTGGATGGAGTGCCCTTCACAGTGGATGTCGATAACAAAATATATTGTGTGAACGACTATCACAGGATGTTTGCACCAAAGTGTGCCAGTTGCGGAAAAGGTAAATCAAAGTTTAAAAATATGTTTACTTATTTTCGTCATTATATAGATTTTAAACTAGAAAAATTATTTATATATCCACTGACACTTCGTGATGGAATTGCATTTTTAATTTATTATTAGATTAAAACCAATATTTTTAGCTTTTCCACTTTTTTATTTGACCAAATAAAAAAGTCAAATGTGTCAAGTCATGTCATGGTCAAATAAAAAAGTGGAAAAGCTAAAAATATTGGTTTTAATCTAATAATAAAAAAAAAGAAAAATTATATTTACAATATTTTGGCTCCATTATATCCACTGACACTTCGTGATGGAATTGCATTTTTAATTTATTATTAGATTAAAACCAATATTTTTAGCTTTTCCACTTTTTTATTTGACCAAATAAAAAAGTCAAATGTGTCAAGTCATGTCATGGTCAAATAAAAAAGTGGAAAAGCTAAAAATATTGGTTTTAATCTAATAATAAAAAAAAGAAAAATTATATTTACAATATTTTGACTCCATTATATCCACTGACACTTCGTGATGGAATTGCATTTTTAATTTATTATTAGATTAAAACCAATATTTTTAGCTTTTCCACTTTTTTATTTGACCAAATAAAAAAGTCAAATGTGTCAAGTCATGTCATGGTCAAATAAAAAAGTGGAAAAGCTAAAAATATTGGTTTTAATCTAATAATAAAAAAAAAAGAAAAATTATATTTACAATATTTTGACTCCATTATATCCACTGACACTTCGTGATGGAATTGCATTTTTAATTTATTATTAGATTAAAACCAATATTTTTAGCTTTTCCACTATTTTATTTCACCAAATAAAAAAGTCAAATGTGTCAAGTCATGGTCAAATAAAAAAGTGGAAAAGCTAAAAATATTGGTTTTAATCTAATAATAAAAAAAAAAGAAAAATTATATTTACAATATTTTAAATATGTCAAGTCTTCGAAAGAACACAAATACTTGATTTATCCTCTGAGGAATTGCCATCAAGATTTATTACTCGTGTAACGAAATATAGAGGAGATGGTGACTTAATTAATTTTACGTGGATATTCATTTCAACATATTTATTTAAAAATTACATAACAGGTGCCCGAAAATTTTTTTTTTTTTAAATAGATATTATTTAGTTTTTGCAGTCCTAGAATCTAGAGATGACCGCTATAAATATAGATAGGCAACAAAGAATCGAGCAACACTTAGAAAGACACTCTATGTGATCTCGAGTTTGAAATAGATTGGCGTGTAGTTATCTTACATTTTTGGCATTACGTTTACTTCTCCTAAATCCATCTTTTAGCAGAGAGTGGTTATCTGAGATAGTTCTATGCCACTCTGTAGCCGTCTGTCACTGGTGTCTGATGTCTATCTGGTCGGTTGCCGGCCGTGCGACCTCCGGCTTCGGCACATCCCAACACTACTTATTACTGACCAGGTCCTAGATCCACTCAGTTGTTGTTTGAAATCCATCTAGGTATCACGCCGGTGGAGGGTACGGAGGAGACGGTGCGCGTGGTGTCCATGGACAAGGACTTCCACGTGGACTGCTACATGTGCGGGGAATGCGGCATGCAGCTCACGGACGAACCCGACAAGCGCTGCTACCCGCTGCACGGGCGCCTGCTGTGTCGCGCTTGCCATCTCCTCAGTCTGGCGGGACCCGCCACTCACCCACCCTCGCCCGCCAACTACCACTACATGGGCTGAGAGCTCCTCTATACCCATATCTCCCAACAGACAAAGGTTGTCGTGTCAACTAAATATACTCACCATGTCCGCTCTAACCGATGTTAGAAATCAACTCTTATACGCACATTATGTTTAAAAAGCTTCATCATAAGTGGATATAGTACAAACCTATTCTCACTCGGAAAATTTTTGAAAAACCAAATATTTTCAGTGCTCTGCCGTAACATCACATCAGCTAGGCATTTTGATGAACTAGTCATTCAGTAGTCTCTCTACAATGACACAGAGATGCGAAGCGAACAATACATAACTATCATAGCTTATAGTGCTAAATTATTATAGCCATTATTATAGCTTATTGTGGCAGAATTAAGCCACAAAGCTTAAGTGGAAGAATTTAAGAAATATTACTTTTTATCTCAAAAACATCAGTCACTAACTTTTTCAATTTTGTTAAATTACACTATAAGTTCATATTGGGCGCTGAATATCGAAATATGTATGAATCAATTGAAATAGAATGTTTCACTTTTTACATTTCTGTTAATCACTCACGGAGCTACAAATGTCCAGTTCGCTATCATCACATAATGTAAAAAATATTTTAAGCCATAAACATGATTTCTAACAAAGTTTATTTTATAACTTACGAAGTGACTTTGTTTAAAATCACTTTTATGAATACTATTTTACGTATAGTGATTTTAAACAAATTTATTTATTAAGGAAAAAGGAAAATCACAAAGTTAGTAATTCAAATATTAACTGTAAAGTTAGTTTTATTTGTTGTTTGTGATACTTTAAATACAAACCCATACTTTTGTAGACTATACTTGTAGTGTAATTGATACATTCCAAAATAATGATTTTTTTTTTATGTTGGTAAAAATGCAATTGAAATATATGCAAAAATTAGCGTTTTCAAATATGGATGCAATTCCGCCATAGTATTGTTGTTGGTATTTGCCAATGGATGGTTGTTTGTAAATGCTGCTTTTAACAAATACAGATGAATCTCACTAATCTGGCACTATCTGATTCGGGTAATCATGTCATAATTTGTATCTTACATTGGATTTATATGAGCCGGTCATATAAGAGGAAATCACTATTACCGTTGCGACAGAGAAACCTGAGTTTTGAAAACATGGACATCTCTGGCCACTTTCATTATTCGTGGTAGGTTTGTACAGAATTTTTTTGGATGTATAAATAAGTAATTGGTAGACATTTACGAAATGTAACTTCATATATCAAAACCAAAAACTTTATTCAATATATCTAGGTGACAGGTAAAGCTTCCGACATCATTGCAAACTGCAAATCTACTGTTTGAAAGATCCTGCTTAGTTAAGTCTCTCTGCAGCCTTAGTCCTTAATCCGATGTGGTGCCGTATGCATTATTGCGTGCAAATGGGGGTAATAAAAGGATCTTTTATATTGCCAGATTATTGACATTTTACTGTATTTCCAAATAGACTGTCAGCAAAGAAGTTTGCGAGGGAATAAATACCTTTTTTTAATTTTAAATATGTATTATTATATAATATTTTTGTTATCCCCTGCTCTGACAGAGAGTCTGTTACTATTCCAAATATTTATATTATGGATCTCATCGCACACATAAGAAGTATTCAGCAGTACATATAGAATAAGTTGTATTTTATCATTACATTTTATTATAATATGTACATAAAGCTTTATATTATGAACGCATTAAAGCTATTTTTCCACATAAAAACTGCAATTTATTACTAAAATAAATATTGAGATGCTTAGAAGTGGTTGTGACGCAATATTCATACTTCGACAGTTGTTGACAGTTTTAAAGAAAACAAACTAATAATGTAGGTACATATATAAATAATATTCGTAAAGACAACGTTGTATATTATTATCTTAGTTTACTGTAATTGATAGTATTTTTATTTAACTGACATTGATGCCATGACAATTATTAACATGGCGTGTTTGAGTAATTTACCTCAAATTATGTAGCATTTTATTTGTGTACTTTGTTTACAATGTAGTAAATTAAATCACTAAAGAGGTCCAGAATAATGAAATACTAAATGTGATATTATAATTTATATTTCTTTTAAATCACAATTCAATTCGCACACATAATTGAATTAAAGCATTCCATCAAAAACAAACTGATTGGTGTAGTTTACTATGTACCACGATCCTAATGTTAAGCTTATACTTAGCGGCAATTATTTTATAATAAAAGAATACTGGTTATATTTTCATTTGCTGTAGGTAATTCACACATCATTTATTTATTTATTATTATGTACACAAATCTTCAGTTTCAGTTACCTGAACTGGGATACAAAAACTTATAAATTATGTGTCTGATCAAAGTTTTCTTTATGTTTTGTGCACGTATTGTCAATAGCAAAAATATGTTTATTTACATATAATGTATGAGAAAAAAATGCTTAATATATATAATATATATATATATATATATATATATATATATATATTTATTTATATATATATATATATATATATATATATATATATATATATATATATATATGTATAAATTTTGTTTTTACACTATTTTAGCATTCAAAAGAAAACTTTTTTTGTTAAATCTATTTCTCCATGACTAAAAATTGTTTTTTTCCTGGGCAACTCCTATTTGGCAACGTTTGAGTCAATATTGCATAGGCTATCATCATCAGGGAAGTTTTGAAGTTTACAAATCACATTTGTTACAATCCTCCCTGATAGTAGGCCCTGCAATGACGGCTGAAACTTTGTTAAATAAGGGTTTTGACACACAACGGCATAATAACCCAGAAAAATTAACAAAAATATGAAAATTGTATAAATTTGTATTTTAATTTATAGAAATTAATGAGATTTATATTATCCACTGACACTTGTGATGGAATTGCATTTTTAATATATTATTAGATTAAAACCAATATTTTTAGCTTTCCCACTTTATTTTTATTTGACCAGCGACCGGGTTTCGTCGTTACAGACATCGTTACCAGTCTGATGATGTCTGTAACGACGAAACCCGGTCGCTGGTCAAATAAAAATAAAGTGGGAAAGCTAAAAATATTGGTTTTAATCTAATAATATATTAGAAATGAATGAGGTTTTCTGTATTAATGATGACAGTGAAATAAAATAAACAATCGGAATGACCGCTTGGCGGTTCTAGTGTGATTTGAGTTATTCCGTCTATTCCAATAGAACAATGGTGTGTAACATCACAATTACAAAGTGATGGATGAGTGGACTTTTATTTCTGAAGACTTTGGCATTTTTAAAGCGGCTGTCTGATCAGTATTGTAACTACACTCGGTGGTTGATCCGTTATCTTTGAATTGGAACCCCACCCCCAGTGTCTATTATCAGTTAGTAATGATTCTAGTGTTTCTTGTTATTTTATATCATTCCATGGACTGCACACATTTATATCACATATTTTACCAGTAAATATAACAGATTTCAGATAAATTCAAATTAAAAATAAAGATTGAAATGACTTCAATTAATGATTGAAATTCATTGAAGAATTTATTTTTAAAGATTATCGCATCATTTTTGCAATGTGATTTTTGTAAGCTTTAGTTAATATTTAAGAGTTACTCCGAAATACACTAGACTTAATTATGTCATCCAGTTTATGCGTATTAAAAAAACAAAACAAAAAAAAAACTATTCCAACTGTAGATGTGTTTGTTATGATTTATTTTTAGTACTTACTATTTGTAATAAAGTTTAAATAATGAACTGCATTTTTTGTTATTTTTATTTAACATATACATACAGAATTATGATTCACATTTTTTTAGAATACAACTTATGTCTTGAAGGTGTTAATTTTTCTCCATAAAATAAACCGATTTTTAAACACACAATACATATTTATCGGCATGTACAAAAAAATATATAACAGGAGATTCTTTTTTCAAAGTTACTAATAGAACAAGGGCAATTTATTATTGCTGTAACAGGTAAATAGGGTTAATCAAATATTTTTTATCAAATATCAGCATTGATAAAATGTTTCTGTTTTTGTACCTTGATAGATACATATAACATAACATTTATATAAAGTTTTTTAAAACTTTTTCAAAAGTCTATAAAAATAATAAAACAGATATATTTTGTGGGATTGCATATTTAGTGTTGATAAAGAATTTTATTTACAATAACAACTATGCGGTCAAATTTATTTTTTTAATTCATTTTCTTTGACTTCTCTCATCTCCTGTTTATACCTAGCTATGTCCTTCATGACGTGATCCTTCCGTTCTCTAATTTGATCTTTCCTTTGCCGTAATTCTTGTCGCGTCTCTTGATACATATCTTGCAGGCCTTCTTTCTTGCATTGGTACATTTCCTTCAATTCTTCTCGTGATGGAATTGGCTTAATATAACCCCAATTTTTCAGATATTTTATTGAAATTGTGGTCCCACCTAAAAAAGTTTTTTTTTATATGTATATAAAAAGACCATTTCATTTTGTTATATTAAATAATACAACACGAATACCTAGATTGTAATCAATGCCCGAACGTAATGCATATGTCATTCTGCATATTTTTATCAATGTCCAATTATGGTTATAGTATCATGTGAAAAGAATTTTCTTCTCCTTCCAACCTAATAACCCATACTGGAATCCTTTGGGTATGGCTGTGCATACTCCTATTGTTCTGGTAGTGTAAAGAATAATACTTGCCTAGTGTTACGGTGTAGCGCACCGGTGTGATAACTTTGTAAAGTGCATAAGCTAGCGCGCAATAACCCATACTGGAATCCTTTAGGTATGGCTGTGCATACTCCTATTGTTCTGGTAGTGTAAAGATAATACTTGCCTAGTGTTACGGTGTAGCGCACCGGTGTGATAACTTTGTAAAGTGCATAAGCTAGCGCGTAATAACCCATACTGGAATCCTTCAGATTATCGGAAAATCGGTCACTTAACCCCAACGCCTTTAATAATCCAACAACATCGACTCCACTGAAACCAAAAAAAAATTAACATTTTTTTATATACAATGGTAATATAATCTTATTTGAAATCATAATAATTACATTATTTATTTGCAAAGTATTTATGTTAACGGAAACACATTCAAAATGTTATGGAATTAAATAACTTTTTTTTTCATGTGCAGATACCAGATGGAATTTTATAGATGTGAAAGTTTTGTTAAAAAGTGTGTCAATAACCTAAAAAAATAAGATAAGAATGTAAGAAAATACCTTTTGGCGAGATAGTAAAAACTCCCAAACCAGAATGCAGATGTTACCAAATGAACGGGCACAAGAACATACCAGTAATCTTTATACATTTGTTTGAATCTCGCCACAACCCCGAGATTCGCTTCATCTTTGTTATTGTTAACATTATTTGAAAAGTTTTTAATATAAAGTGGATTTATTAAATAAGGATTCGATTTGAAAGTATTTTTTTTGCAGGTGTAGTTCGTGAAATTAAGAGCATAATTGCTACACGGCAAGACAGAAAATTTAACGCTAGAAATATTATAACTTATGTGCTTCGCATTAAATAATATTGAAGATTTTGCTCGGCGACAAATGATTGGAAACAAAACTGACATTTTGAAAAATAACTAAAAACAAAATTTAAATGGACATTGCGAATCAGCATTTACAAATGTTCTACTAATCCTTTTCGCCGAACTGCTCTTAACTTTTTTATATCTAACACAATTTTGTACAATTTACCACCACATAACACAACCGACACAACCAAAGATGTAGAAATGCATAGAAAAATATTTACAATATGTCAAAATTAAATGTCAAGTATTTGTGTAGTCCAGATAGGTACTTCAGTTTATCACGCTATTAAAAATATTGAAATAGGGTTTGTTGGTATTGTAAGAACAATATGGATGGTGGTGGTATGGAAAAAAATTAAAGAATCGTCATAGATTATCTCGGAGGTGGTAAAACTCAAATTCTGCGATCACGCGTATGAATAGACGGAAACAATCAATCTCTCCGTGGACTGAGGGGCCACGGGAACACATCCAGCGATCGGGAACTAGATATTATATACTCAGAAAAGCGCCTTGGATACCGAGTATGCGTGAGATGGAAAAAAGTGGGCAACTTTTGTCGTTGTTGTTGGTTATTTGCCATTTATGTCCCTATATTAATAATAGCAATGATAATATACGTAGCCTAATGAATGTAAAATTCCCAAAAGAATGAATCCAACTTACATTTGAGATGAAAACGACTAAAGGAAGGATAATTTAAATACTTGAATGCTTCATCTACCTGTGTTTATTAAGTTATAAAATATTCTGAAAATGTCTTACCTAATTACATAGAATGAAAAAAAAAGACTTACGGTTAAGTGTCCAGTCCGATTTCTCTCAATACTTAAATTCAGTTTTACCGACGGGTCACTATGCGAAGTTTTGACGAGATGATCCATGATCGGAACCTTGGGCTCCGGGGTTTGGTGCTGTTGGACGACAGCCAGCTGGAAAACTGGGTGGCTGTTGTATTGCAGGAAAATAGCATTCTTCAGTGGACGATGGATGTCCTAGATGCGATGGGTTCTTCGCCGCTGGAAGGATTTGGTGATTTTGGTTGGGTACACGCACTGACGAGGCAGGAAACTGGCGTTCCTAGATGGTTGACGATGATAAAGGTGGCATCTTCGCGGCTGAAAGGAGGTTTTAGATGATTACAAAGCGCCTGGCTATCTAGTGTCTCGGTACACTAATACTTGCACTTCTTTCCGAAATTAAAACTGCGAGTTTATCCCGTAATAAACATTAGAAGGAGAGCAATCGGAGTTACCCAACTCCAACAGCTTATTATTTAAGAAAGCAATTTTTTACTTAAGAATTCTTAAAAAAATATAATGAGCCAGAAGTTATATTATTTCGTATTGAAATACTTTAAAAAATCGCGGTGTTATTTCCCGTTACAAAGGCTAGTCTTTGCACCTAGGTGCATAGTAAAAGGTAAAATACCTGCTCATTTTATGGGAGATACGTTTTTTTCATGAATATTTTGGACACGTTTTTATTGAATATATCAAGTTCCACAGATTTATGACAAGTACCTACTTATTTTTGTTCGTAGATGTAATTTACCATAGACGATTCAGAGAGCGCCGGTTTTGTTGTGTCATTATTAGTGAAATAAGCAGTTTCTTGTAATTCTAACCTGCAAGTTTATTTTATATCCTAGAATTAAATCTTAGACTCAAATTATGTCTTCAATTTTAGTACCTGAAATTCCTGCTCCTGGGTTTTCGTTCGACAACTGTCAGAGGTAAAAGAACTACTATCCCAAAATTTTCATTTTGTTAATTCGTCACAATAAATTAATGATTTTGCTTTATGCAGCAGATTTTATCTTTTGTATAAATATGTATGAGGCGTCCGCCTCCGTAGTGTAATGGTCAGCACGCTCGGCTACTGTTTTAGAGGTCCTGGGTTCGATTCCCAGGGGGGATAAAATAAATATGTGATTTTTTCACTGTAATATTTATTTAATATTACCCTGGACTGGTACCTGAAGCGGAGGGCTGATCACCTTTCCTTAGTGTGTAAACGATTAAGATAACACTGCGTTTATATGAAGCAGTGCCCTATGCACCATTTGGTGCGGATAAGGGTTTTATTATTATTATATAAATATGTATAAGAAATTGGAACTTTACAAACCTTTACGAACTCTACCAAAGGTTACAAATGCACTTTTTCTACCTGTTAGTAGACAATGGTTCACTGAATACTATATTTTGACTAAATAATTGATTATATCAACTTTAGATTTATATTTAAATTGAAGAAGATATTTTTCGGTGTTTTTTCAGTTAAAATAGTATTAAACATAGATTTGTGGCTTGTGCAGTCGAGACAGGTTTTTCTTTATCATTATTTACTAATATCACAAAGTAATGTGTAAAAATTCTATCAAACCAAAATAAGATGTCGCAGGGATCATTAATATCTTTACTGGCCGGGTAGTGATTTATGTTTAGTAGTCAGGTTGCGGACCCATGTTAGTGTAGCGGACACCAATTCAGATTTTGTAGGTTCGTCCCTCGACTCTACCGCAACTATATTTCTATTTTCAGACATGAGCCAGTGTGGATTAGACTTGCATGAAAATTCAAGTATTTGCATATATCGCTCACTCCTTTCAAGAACGTCATAAATCAAAAAACTTGATTTTTCAGGAGAACGTCTTTAAAGTTTAAAAATATAATACAATGTATTAAAAATAAATGTCAAGCCACTTGTTAAACTTTTACTGTGCAACAGATCTTTTTAGGTAAAACCTGAAGGTTTTTTCTACATTTGAAAAATATTTAGTATATTTAAAAAAAGTAATTAAACAATACCCTTTCTTCAAAATGCAAAAACCACACTTTCTGCCCTGTAGCGGGTAAATATTAAGTTAAAAATATGCCGCTTTTTCTGGGATATAGTACATTTTCTGAACATTCCGAAAATATGGACAACTGAAAATTAACGATTTTTGATTTATGACGTTCTTGAAAGGAGTGAGCGATATCATAATATCACAAATACTTATTTTTTTAATATATAAAACATTAAAATTGTGTGTAATTAAAACAATTTATTATTTTAACACATCACTCCTTTCAACATCATATATCAAAAATTGTCAATTTTTACTTGTGCATGTTTTCGGAATGCCCAGAAAATTTACTATATCCCAGCAAAAAAGGCATATTTTTAGCTTAATATTTACCTGCTGCAGGGCAGAAAGTATTGTTTTTACATTTTGAATAAAAGGTGTTGTTTAATTATTTTTTTGAATGTACTAAATATTTTTCAAATGGAGAAAAAACATTCAGGTTTTACCTAAAAAGATCTTTTGCATGGTAAAAAGTTCAATAAGTGGCTTGGTATTTATTTTTAATACATTTTAAAATGTCAAATTTCAATTGAATATATTTTGCAGGAATGCCTTCCTCTGCGCCAAGGGCTTCCCGGCTCCTACTGCCGTGAAGACGGGTACCACCATCGTGGGTATAATATACGAGGGCGGAGTGATCTTGGGTGCCGATACTCGCGCCACGGAGGACACAATAGTCTCGGACAAGAACTGCTCCAAGATCCACTACCTGGCGGGGAACATGTACTGCTGCGGGGCGGGCACGGCGGCCGATACGGAGATGACCACGCAGATGATCGCCTCGCAGCTGGAGCTGCAGCGCCTGCACACGGGCCGCGTGGTCCCGGTGGCCACGGCCGCCACTCTGCTCAAGCAGATGCTGTTCCGCTACCAGGGACACATCAGCGCCGCTCTGGTCCTGGGAGGAGTGGACAGCGCCGGTCCTCACATCTACTGTATTTACCCTCACGGATCCGTGGATAAGCTTCCTTACTCTACCATGGGATCTGGTTCTCTGGCCGCCATGTCTGTGTTCGAGTCTCGTTGGAAGCCGAACATGTCCGAGGAAGAGGGGAAGAAGCTGGTGCGCGACGCCATCGCAGCTGGTATCTTCAACGATCTCGGTTCCGGTTCCAACATCGATTTGTGCGTGATCAGAAAATCGGGCGTAGACTACTTACGAACATACGATGAAGCTAACAAGAAAGGAGTCCGACAGACTTCCTACAAGTATGCCAAGGGAACTACCGCCATTCTCTCTTCCAAAACTATTCCCATCCAAGTGGAGGAGGTTACCATTCGCAATATTGAGCCAAGCGCGGGACCTATGGATATGTAACATAACTATGTATTCATTTCGGGTTAATTTCAAATGCTTCATTTTCAATAAAGTTTTTTTTTTATATATATATATTTACTTTTTTCTTATTGTTTTGTTATTTTATTTTTAAAAATTTCTTGAAAAGCAGGCAAACAATATTCACATATATCGTCCCTATATTGTAAATACCAACTAACCAAGTTATCGATAGCACTGTAATCAGTTTTTATGATTAAGATTCAACTAAGCAAAACAGCCCTCTGCTACAAAGTAATGGTTACAATAGTTAATTAGAGTTAAGCTTTTACTGATATTTCTTGGTGAAATTACATTTTGTATGTTAAAAAAAACTAGTTTTTTCTACTTTTATTGAACTACATATATACCTACTTCTTGTTACTATATACCATAGTTAAGTATGGTATTAACAAAAATATGTATTTTGGAAAATAAACGATAAATCGAAACTAATTTTTACACAGAATAATAAAACAATGAATTTTTTTAATTTTTTTTTTCAAATGTAAAAAATAACATTATAATTATAAAAAAAATAAAATTTGAATAAATAGAATAGGTTATAACATCACTTTCTATGTAATATGAAATCCCAAGTATCTTTCCACCGTAAATTTACAAGATCTCCTTCGCTAAGATCTTTGATTCCATAATTTAATACGGAAAATTTATAAAATGTATGAATAACATACCCCAACCAGAGGCAAACTAATATTATAAAAATGTAACTTAACAAAGTATTACATTTGGATTGTATAAACTTATAGATGTGTTCAATAACGGCCGCTAAAAGAAGGGTTTTGTAAAGGAAAGCTGGCAAATAATGATGAAGGAAAAGTGTTCGCTCCATAAAGAAATATGGGATAAAATGGAATAAATATCCGATTACGCAAACTTCTCCCACTAGTACAAATTGTTGCCAAGCAGATTCGGAGAGATCCAGACACTTCCTCCGCTGGCGGATGAGATAGAAGAACAAGAAAGCAGCGTAGATCAAGATGCTGACGGACGCCGAATACCAAATTACTAAATTCCCAATCAGGTGAATTTGTGCCTGGAATAAAAGTCAAATATGATGCCCTTTATCTTTATAAATAAAACAAATCAATGAACTTTTAAGCAAAAACCTTACGTTGGATTGGGATGACACCCAGTACGCTATCCCCTTGGTGAGCAACGGCCAGTCTAGGGGCTCGGTAGAGAACATGTGATTCTGGACGTACTCTTGACTTGTAAAAAGCATTTTATACTGCAACTCCAAAAATTTCTCCCAAAATGAAAGGGTAGTCGGTTTAGTAGGAATCATTTCAGCGAATACGAGTTGCCTTTCTCTTTCCTTTTTATCATCGGCTAAAAAACAACAATGTCTTAACTCATTTACGTAATCCGCCTTACCTGTTTATTCTTTATAAATAATACACTAAATCCTCGGACATAATACAAAAGATGTACGCTTACTTTTGGTGTATCGGTGTTCTTCAACATTCCATATTGTATTATCTTGATTGATAACCTTATCGGCAACTATTTCGTGCTGATTGAACCCCCAGTCTCCCAGCTGCTTCCCACTAAATTTCAGTGCTGATCCTGAGTTAACATGAATTAGATGGACCAAAGATTGTATCGTGCTCCATTGAGTCCCTTCATCCTCTCTGTTGATTATGTCGACTCGCCACAAGTTTTGTGCAGGCATGGATACATTGTAATCTATATAGCAAGATACTTCCTAAAAAAGTTAATTTTTATTGCTAGTTAAAACAGTATAAATACAACGTAATCATTTATAACAAGGGATAAAATATGAAGATGATAAAATATTTAATACATATTTAGGAGAAGCATCTACCGTTTTCAAACGAAAGATGGATGGGATTTGGGCCTCCAACGACCCAAATTCCAAATTTATCAAAATTACAACATACAAAAGGAATCCAACAACAGTGCAACTTAAGCCAGCCAAATGCCAGATTGTAACCCCTGGGATGCTCAGATTTCCATTTCCATTTCCTTTCATTTACCAATTGATAGGTGCTTAATCTCAAGTTTATAAACCTATAATATATACTCATATATCATCCATGGGTGAATAGAAAACTATCTGATAGAATGAATAACAAAAGATAAATGTTTTATAGGACTTTCTCCATAATACACTTCGTAGGTATTCCTCCATAATACATTTACGCATTAAATGAAAAAAATTATTTAGCAATTACCGCGTATCGGGCACATTATAAAGATATTTTGTGAGAAATCAAAAAAAAAAATTTTAATACAATAAAAAATGTGCCAATGAGTGACGTAGGTATATTCATGATAAAAAAAAACGCTATGCGATGCTATTCACATCTCACTCTTACTTTACTTGGTTATATCGCGAGATATGCCATCTCAGTTCTCAGTTGCGTTTCTAATAATGAACCGAGTCGAGACTTGTACTTGACCAAACCGAGCTGCTTGTAGACAGCCAACCGAGGTGGTTGTCTCGCTGGTTTGTGACTGCGAATAGACGATTTTTTCATGTTTTCAGCTAACAAACTTCAATAAACATCCCTTTTGACTTCAAATATAATAAATTTAGGCTACGAACATCATTTTTTTTGGATTTTAAATTGTTCATCTTTTGTTTTTTTGTTTTTTGTCCAAATGTTTGCTGGCGCAATCAATTCAATGAGAAGTCTTTGCTGGAAAAACCTAATATGTAAAACATTTTTAAAATATGAATATTTGTTACCTGGTTTTGTGGGGACATGGCAGCGGCGACGTCGTGCGAGTTGAGAGCTCTGCTTGTGATTCCATGAACAAGCTGAATTACATCACCATGTTTAATGGCATCTATCGGATACTCGACAACCAAGTCATTTTTTTCTGGTCTTTTGACTATCCACCAGTTGTTCACGTCCTTGAAGCTGTAGCACGTGACTTGCTGCTGATGCGACGACCCTCTTTTGTCGGGATAGCGAATAGGATATACGTGAGCGTGCGAGTGAAGCCAACATGTGCGACCGTGTGTGTGTCTGTAACGAATGACGACAATTAATTCCTTCTCTATTAGATTGCGCTTCTCGAATTTGGTTACTATAATATAAATCTACCTGAGAGTAATTTGAGATCCGTGGGCAACGTATATAGGTTGTCCTTTAGTAATACTAGCGAGCCCTCCCTCCAGAGAGGCCTGAAACGCACTCGTCATGACGCTATCGTGGGGACCCGCTTTGGTCAATAAATTTAAATGAACTGCGAAGATTGACAAATACAGGATGACCGGTATTACCAAAATGGCAATACTCATTTCAAAAAATCTGATAATTATTGATTGCATCCTGATACTTTTATTTCCTAAAATATTCCAAAATTCTTTTCCAATTATGTAGAGACCCATTCCGCATGAATAGAAGCCGGAGTATTTCACACTGAAAAATAAAATATATTAAATGATGTTCATAAACATTTTATGTATTACTTTTTAGAATTCTATCGGTTAATTCGATCGCTCCCTAGATGAGCATATTACAGGAAGCATGGTTTGCACTCGCACTCGATCCGATGTCTCGCATGGTTTCCCTGCGAGACATCTGTACACTACCATCCTCCACCATGTGTGTTCCAAGGTATCTAAAAGTCTACAGACAGGCTGAGTGGCACACAACATTCATCTTTTTTGCATTCACTCTTAGGGCTAACCGAGCGGACTAGGTGGAATGGACAAATGTAGGATAAAATATTGTCATATTCATATATTATAACACACAGCCACATACTGTACCACGTAAGGAGGCACAATCTCGAAAGATACTTAATCAAATATCTTATAAAAGGCTACAGAGTGAGATTGAATTTGAGATGATTGATCTATCCAGATGGCAGTGACTATAATGTACTATTTGGAGTATACCTCAATGAACATGTGAGAGATATGCAGCCGAGAGCTAGCCAGAGCCAGGACACGGGTTCACTCCCGGTGTTGTGGTGGTGCTTGAACTTCAGTAGACAAAGTAAACCAAATAACCCAAATGCTAATAATATGGATTCCATCAACATAAATCTTGACTGAGTTAACAATGCATTATCTAAAAGTAAAATTACAACATCAAAATTTACTTTTATTATAAAAAAAATATTGCATATTTGACAGTGTTATTATTGGTATATTAGTAAATTATAATTTCCATTTTATTTAAAACAAAAAAACAAAAATATTTATACATTAGCATAAATAAGTAATAAAAAATATCTTTCACATTAAGAGCTTGTTATAAAATTTCCAAATGATTCAAAAATTTTACTGGTATTACATACCATGTATTCCACTTTCATCCTTAGATAAAAATCACATTTTAAAGATATAATAAAACCAAATAAATATGATGAAATGGATTTTAAAAATATTATGTTTTGAATATTGAAAGTATTAACTTTGTGGATCATATGAGAGTCATAAATTAAACCCTGAAGAGGGCAACAGGTTGTTGCCGAAACTAGTTGGTTAGTAAAAATGTGAGTGGATCAAAACACAAAGTATTTTTATTTCTCGAAATAATATTTTAAAAATATTAACAAATAAAAAAATTCATAAATCATTACCACAAATGACCAGTATGGCTGCCAGCGTAGCTGTCCATTCTGAAGTCTTCAGTTCACGCATTATTTTGTAGGTCAGAGGAACAAGTAAACTCCCGCAGAAAGCAGGAATTACCCGCATTGCAAATATTGGGACGGAATCAGTATACGGGCTTCCGATCTTGTCAAATGTGAAGTTTCCCGAGTAGCCGGCCACGTGTGCTGCAGCAGACAGGAGCTGCTTGCCCAATGGAGGATGAGAGTCGAAGAAGAAAATTCCTTTCATATATAATGTTACATATCTCCCATAGTGAAGTTCATCAAATCTGTGCGAACGAAGAAACAATAAAAGATTGCAGGAATTTGTGGATATTCAAGCAAAATAGTAGGTAGTAGGCAAAATTTATGCCTTTTTTTAGCAGCCATTGTGGATCAAAAATTTATTTGTAAGAAGTCGACAGTACTTATCAGTTAATATTTGACTGTAAACTAAATCAGTGTCTATATATTCATATAATGGATAAAATTAAAAATAAAACAACCCCTGCATAATTTCAAATTTTTATGTCTCTGGTCTAGCTTTGTTACGAGAACAAATAAATAATAATAATAAAAAAAACTCTCATGAAGGAGTTCTCTATACAGCGATTAAATTTTGATTTGTGGCTGTAAAAACTAAAGATCCTCGCATTGATTTGCCCGTTGCCTTTTTCAATTATAAAATAGAGGATAATTATTACGAATATATGATGCTGATATTACAAAATAAAATATGGCCAGTCCCGTATTTCTGGATAATATTTTGAATTAAGTTGCTTCAGTCAGATCTGCATAATGTATTAAAAGTACAACAAACATAAACTTACACAATATTATTTGGCTCGTGCAATTTGTAAAATCGTGTAAATATTCCAACCATAAATAGGAACAAAGCCATCACATCTAATTCAATATTAATACTAAATCTGTTTTGGCATTTTGTATCTATTGTATTGAATGAATCTTGACTATTAATGTTTTTATTTTGTGTATTATTTTCTATCTGCAAAGAAAAACATAATCATGGATTATTATTACAATTACAATATTTAATTTATATATGTTGTGGAGCATATAAAATTAATTTTATATGCTCCACAATAAGTTGAGTCCAGTAATAGTTATAATAAAATAATTCCACCATTCAACTATCGTAAAATACCACCATTCCTAAAAAACTGGACAAACAACAGAGATAAGACACTTAACTGTGTCCAATATAATGGTCCACCAATTTTTCAGCACATCTTTAACGGAAGCTCTGATAGCTATGTGTCGAGGGTATGAGGTCAAGAGAATAGAAATGATAAAAACCATATGGAACGATGTGATCACGAAGCTGAGGGAGTAATCAGTGGCAAATGCCTACAGAGCAGCACAGGATCGTTCCAGGTGGAGGAAGTCGCCTACAGGCGAGCTGTGATCGGTGCCAGCAGTGTGAGCCATTTCTCAGCCACGAGAGATGGAGCCAGAGAGACCATAATGTTAATGCAAACCCCGAGTAAACATTTCAATATCATTGTTAAATACTTGCCAGGTTTAGTATCAAAAACTTATACTTTATATACATGCAGTAAAAGATATTACAGTCTAAGATATTTACAATTTTAATCTAGATGTTAACTAGTATATTTCATGTTTCAACTTCAATATTTAGTGTTTGATTTCATTTAATATACTTACATTATTTGGTAGGTCATCTTTTTTCATATTCTTCTTGCTTCGCTCGTTTTCTATTTTCGCTTCCTCCTTCGCCTTCATTTTAATGACTTATATATACTTTGAAAACACACTTAGTTTGGAAAACATTTAATTTCAAAGCCGATAAATTAAGTATTTATCAAAAATATTGACATAACATTAAAATGTCATAGTGTTCAAATGTAAAATACAATGATAGTTATCTAAATTGCACACGTGAATAAAAAAAATGCCCTCGGTGTTTCTTTGAAACATCAAGTCAGAATAAAAATAACGGTACACACATAACTTTGGAAATAAACGAAAAGTGAAAGTGGTCCCGCGTCACTTACTTAACTTCTAATTTGTACAAAAGAACGCTAGATGTCTCTACCACTGCTTACATTCAAACGTCAAAACCAAAGTCAAAACAATGAAATGTCAATCTTCCTACAAGTAGGTACCAGTAACTATGGTAACGAATAGTTAGGGTAAAAAATCAAAAAAGTCGTAAAAACGCGCAAAAAATATAAATTGATCCATAATAATAGCACATACTCAAACAGATTCTATAAAATAAAGAGGTTCCGACCTGTTTAAAAAAAAAGTTAATGAATCCTGCATACTGCCAGTGACCACATAGAATATGCACTACAGACTATGGGTCTGACAAAAAGAAATGCAGAGAAGCTCAAGTGCACACAGCGATCCATGAAAAAATCCATGCTTGGTTTTAGCCTGAAGGATAAAATTAAAAATGTATATACCAGGAAAAAAAAACAAAGTAGAGGACATCATGGATCGCGTCGCAAAACTCAAATGGCAATGGGCAGGACATATAGCGAGACAGGATCCCACAAGATGGACCCCAAGAATTCTACGATGGAGACCTTGAGAGAGCAAAAGAGGTATCGGAAAACCCTAAAAGAGATGGTTCGACAATATTGTCGCTGTGGGGGTAAAAACTGGCTGAAAGCAGCAACCATTTGGAGTAAATGGAAAAAAGGGGAAGGGCCAGATTCAGGTTGGGATCGGATCTAGCTGACTAACTGAACTAATCTTTTTCACTGGGCACTTTTAGAAACTTAGTGGTGGTTTCACAAACTTATATTTATTAAGATTAATTTACAGTAAAATCAGAATACAATTTTGCTTCACATTTTCTAATCATTTTCGCAACATAGTTCACAAAATATATTTGTTTTACAAAAGAAGTCTGTCAGGAAGCCTAGGTGCTTCTGAATCAGATCCAAGAATGGGGTTGGGAGAGCTTTCGTTGATCAATAATAAGTCCAGTTATAACATGAAAATAATCATATGAGCGATAATAATGTTTAAATAATTTTCGTTTGAAAAACTTATCACTATAATAAAACTTTACGTTGAGTTAAAATTAATAACTTAGTAACCACAAACACTGACTCCACAATGGTACGTAGAGAGGATAGAACCCCATACGATTGTTTTTTGTTCAATAATTATTCGTCTCTTCCACATCCATGCATACCCGCCTAGACTCCTAGGTTCTAACTTATTGTGAAATTGTTGAAGTATAGGATCATCCCAACATTGGAAAAAGGTGTGTTACGAGCATTGATACCAAAAATTATACATATTATGCTCATTCAGGAAGTCCTAATAAGGTAGATACCTTTAGACAATTATATTTATTAACATAGAAACACTACGTATCTTTTTCAACTCCGAAGTTGATGTTTCTTGACAGTAGTGAATAAATTTAAAAGGGTTCCTATTTTGAAAACAGCTGCGAATTTGTGATTATACAAATTAGTTAGTTTGTGATTCACTCACGTTTTTTTACAAATTTTACGTTTTAAGGTTTTTTATTTGGTCACTTTTCTGTCAATGCCTCGAATGCTGCAATTAACAGCTGTAAAATATAAATGAAATTAATATTTGAAGCACGTTGTGATGAAATAAATTTACCATTTATTTGAGATTACCCGATCACAAGATGGGAGCTCATTTATAGGTTGATGGGAATATCCCTGTTTTAGTACATAAGTTTATTTACATATTAAACAATAATCTAAAGCGGGACTTCAATATTTACTTCTTTTTCTAGTTTTTTTTTATTTGTTTATTTTTATATGCAGGTATTTTAGCATGGAAAAAATAGGAACATTAGTAAATTGTCCAATCTGCACAAGGCCTTTTCCCGAACAAAGTATTAATGAACATGTTGATAAGTGTTTGTTCCTTCATTCTACGGAAGAAAACGATGACACACCAAATACATCAAAGCGCGAATTAATAATATCAAAAAATGATACACATATATCTAAGAAACCAAAACTCAATCTACTTTCACAGGATGAAGTTACCACAACATCAATGAAACGGCTCTCAGTTATGGCTAAGGTACTCGTATTTTTAAAAATTAGGTTAAAAGCAGCACCGGTTTGTTGATGTGTGCGGCAAATCGATAAATTTTCCAAGTTAATATTTTAAAAACAATAAGAGAATTGTGTGCTTAAATATCCTTTCAGAATGGTGGAGCTGATAGAGAATCAGAAACGGACAAAAATCACCCTTTTTGCTCGGGATCCATTCCTTTAGCAGAAGCTATGCGACCGAGTAGCTTGGAAGAATATATTGGCCAGACCCATGTGTTAGGACAGGATAAATTTTTAAGGCAGCTTCTTTTAAAGAAAGATATTCCTAGTATGATTTTATGGGGTCCACCAGGATGTGGAAAGGTTTTTTTTTTTAAATATTCTATATACTTAAATATTTTATATACTTAAATATTTTATATACGTATATAGTCCGCCTCCATGGTGTAATGGTTAGCGCGTTTAGTTACCGTGCTGAAGGTCCTGTGTTCGATTCCCAGGGGGGGGGGTGATAATAAATATTTGTGATTTTACACTCTGTTATTACCCTGGACTGGTCCCTGAAGCGCAGGAGTGATCACCTTCCCTTCATGTAAGTAACAATCAAGATAACACTGCATCAATATGATGCAGTGCCCTATGCGCTATTGGGTGCAGATAAGGGTTACAGTACTGAAAGTATTTTTTGGTTTATTAAACTATAAAATATGTTATCACTACAGTATTACTTATTTTATGCTGTGTTTGCACCATGTAAGCACTTGTTAATGACAGGTTTCAGAACCTATTACTGTCTGTAATCAACCTGAAAATGTTCCAAAACCAACAACCAACTGTCAACAAGTGTATAAATTGTTTTAAAAAAATACTAATGGGTAATAATAATAATTCTTTTTAACTCTTTAATTTTTTTATATTAAACACACGACAAGTTTTGCAATTGAGCATCTACAAAAATACACCACGGCACCTGCTATATATTTATTTTGCATTTATTTCAAACAGTTATATATATATATATATATATATATATATATATATATATATATATATGTATATATGTATATATATATGTATATATGTATATATATATATATATATATATATATATATATATATATATATATATGTATATATATATATATATATATATATATATATATATATTGTTTTTACCTCTCCAAAAAGAGACTAGCTCATTGTGCTTTGAGAGGGACTAAATTTTAAAGCAATTTTCTCATTTTAAAATCTTTTTTTGTTTTTAGACATCATTAGCAAATGTAATTTCAAACATTTGCAAAACAGGCAATGACAAGCGGTTTGTGAAGCTTTCTGCGACAATGTCTGGGATAAATGATGTCAAGGAAGTGGTCAAAGTGGCTAAAAATGAAGCTAAATTTAAAAGGAAAACAATTCTGTTTATGGATGAAATACATCGCTTTAACAAGTTGCAACAAGACACATTCCTTCCTCACATAGAGAATGGCACTTTGGTTCTCATCGGTGCTACTACAGAGAATCCTTCTTTTAGTCTTAACTCCGCTTTACTGAGTAGATGCAGAGTTGTCGTTTTGCACAAATTAAGCTCGGGAGATATCCTTTCTATTATTGTTCGTGCTGTGGAATGTAAATTCAACATTGCCGTAAAGCATAAAGACAAATGTTTCAAAGAAAACGAATCGTCTAATGAAATTCCAAGGTTTGTACACCTCCTATCTCGTACTATTTATATCATCCAAATACCACGTATGTATAATGCAGTTACTCAGAAATATACTAACTGATTTCAAATCTGCTCGCAGTCGGATGTGTTAACTACTACTATTTAATTATAACCATAAAATAATTGTCTTACTGACACATTGATGTAAACTTTTAAACTTATTTTACATTTTATCATTCTCTGTAGTCGCAGTACTAGCAGATAACTGTCAGAAACGCCAATGTTCTGTCATATAACAATTGAGTGTATTTTATTTATTGTTTCGGCATTCACTTGTGGTAAGACATGATGAAATTGTAAAAGAAAAAAACTTGTTAAGACTAAAATTTATATTTAGACCTGAAGATGGAAGCATAGCTTCCGAAACTAGTCGTTATAATAAAATAAACTCAAGTGGTAAAAAACAAGTGTTTTTCTTTTACAATTTGAGTGTATTCATTAAGTGTCATGCGCTATTAATCTATTTTGACACCTTTTGATAAAGTTCTAGTCAAATTACTACATGCGGAAAATATACAATACCTATATGAGGCAAATATGGTTTAGAAATATAATACTTAACCAAGCAAATTCTATATTTGTCCCTACTCCGTAGTAGGGAAGTGAAAGTGCATGATTGAGTGACAAGCATGTAACAATAGACATGCCTGTACATGCTATTAAATTAGTTTACAAAAAGTTTTAATTCCATGGATGCATGTATTTAAAACTATATAGTTCATGGGCAAGTATAAATCACAAATACATCGGAATATACCCTTTTGTTCATGTGAAAACAACAACAAAAATAACGAATAATACATATGTATATATAAATAAATGACTTAAAATTCTGACCAAGGTTGATTATCGAAATGGAAACATTGAAGTGGTTATCTGAATTTTGTGATGGAGATGCTCGGATCGCACTAAGTAGCTTGCAGCTCACAGTTCAAGCCAAAGATCCCGGCACAGACTTTGAGAGATCGGGTCCAGCAGTGGTTTCACTCGACGATATCAAAGATGGTATTAAGGTATGAACTTTTTGCTCATATGACATGATACAATGTTTAATATTTTAAAATTATATTTGTAGCTATATTCACTATCGATTTTCAGCGTTCTCATGTATTATACGACCGTAAAGGCGAAGAGCATTACAATATGATATCAGCATTACACAAATCCATCAGAGCTTCGGATGACAATGCCACATTGTATTGGCTCACTAGGATGCTGGAGGGTGGAGAAGATCCTTTATATATTGCTAGAAGACTTGTTCGGATTGCTGGAGAAGACATAGGTCATTTCCTATACAAATTAATTTTGATTAGTATAATAAATATTATGTCTTTTGGTCTATTCTATCAAAGTGATCAACTATTATTTTTAACATAATGAAAACAGTAAAAAAATACAACCCTGTTGTCATTCCTCTTTAATTTTCATAAAATTTTAGCATAAGTTTCGACTTTTTAGAGTAATTTTTTTAAATGTAATATTGGGTCAAGAATAGAGTAGAATAATAATAATTTACACTAATAAACAAACTAACTGTCAAAGCGACACTTCTGGAGAAAACAAAAGCATAAAGTGCAAGAATCATAGTTTTTCATTTTGGAATGGAAAACTACTACAAATTTTACACCTACTTTTGTCAAAACACAACAAAATAGGCTCAGTTTTCATTGGTTTTGAGCACACAGGTTATATAGAGAGATGTTAATACATGAGAAAAGTTATGATTTAACTAGATGACACCTAATCTCTTAGTATGGACTTTTCGTTACAAGACTAAATTTTAAAGATTGTGAATATGGACAAAGTTTTTTATTTAAATGTGACAATTTTACACTGTCATTTGCAGCAAACTTACTAGTTCTTTAACTAATGTGTTGATCACTACGGCGGGAACTGTATTTTTTGCAATAGGGCCAAAGTTAATAAACCTATTTCATATTTAATGCAATAGGGCTCTGCATCAGAATAAAGTAAAATTGATCGATTGTAGGTATTGCGGATCCAAAAGCATTGAGTTTGACAGTATCATGCATGCAGGGGTGTCAACTGATTGGTATGCCAGAATGTGATGTATTACTAGCTGAGTGTGCAGTATACCTGGCAAGAGCGGATAAAAGCACGGAAGTGTATCGAGCTCTTTCAAAATGTAAGCAGTCTATCCAGGAGCACAAGGGCCCCATGCCTTCGGTACCACTCCACTTGAGGAATGCCCCGACTAAACTGATGTCACAACTGGGTATGTCACCCTTTGTAGATGCAACATAGAACAATGATAATAGTTTGTCAGCTCCTATTTTTTATTATGTATATTTTTATTGTCTCTTTGATTTCTCAAATTAATGAATTTTTACCGCATTCTCTAATTGCTCCATTGTGTAATTTTGTTATCGAGTATATTCTAGTGCAAATGAAAAACCTGAAAATACTCAATAATAAAATTAATTCAACCAGTCCAGTATGTACCGGGCTCAAAAGCAGTCACGTGTACCTTTGTAGTACACATTTATTCACTTGTAAAATTACAAATAAAATTTAAATTTTAAATAAAATTTAAATTATTAAATAAATTGTTTTATAAAATGGCCCTTAACATTACTTACTGTTTTCTCCTTTATATTGCAGGTTACGGCAAAGGATACAATACTAAACATCGGGATGAATCCAATCTAAATTATTTACCAGATGAATTGGAACAAATAGATTTTTTCCATTGAAACAAATACATATGTTTAGTGTATTTTTTTTCTTCTTTTATTGTAGTGATAATCTTTAAAATACATGTTGAATCACACTTTTTTAAGGTAAAATTATATAAAATAAATGAAAAATATGTACAGTGATTGCGACGACGTATTACGTTGGTGATCATGTAAAATTATTGTATAAAAATCATTTCAAATTTTGATAAAATGACCGTTTCATACTACTTATAACCTAGAACAGTTGTAAAGAAATTAAGTTGCACATAGGCATTATAAAAACGTAAAATATGTAACTATATAAATATATATAGTTTTTTTATCACCATATTATATGAAAAAAATTAATAAAACTAGTCTACAAAATAAAACACTCATTTCAGGTCAATCTCAAAAAAATTTATCTAAAAAACGTAGTCAACTGTAGCCATGTCTATAGCCCATCGGAATTTGTCCCGTTGAGTCTTGTTGTAAATTTTTTCAATGGGAACTCCATGCTTTTTGCACCTGCAAAAATAAAACATTATATTGTTTCCTCTTTAAAGCAGAATAATGAGAAGTCAGCGATAGAATTTACTCAAAATAAACAAAATAAAACATTATATTGTTTCCTCTTTAAAGCAGAATAATGAGAAGTCAGCGATAGAATTTACTCAAAATAAACAAAATAAAACATTATATTGTTTCCTCTTTAAAGCAGAATAATGAGAAGTCAGCGATAGAATTTACTCAAAATAAACAAAATAAAACATTATATTGTTTCCTCTTTAAAGCAGAATAATGAGAAGTCAGCGATAGAATTTACTCAAAATAAACAAAATAAAACATTATATTGTTTCCTCTTTAAAGCAGAATAATGAGAAGTCAGCGATAGAATTTACTCAAAATAAACAAAAATTGTAAAGACATGCATTAGAAACCCTTCTTCATATATAAACTGTCAACTGCAAACAGAATGTACAAATTCATAAATAAAAGTAAATTTCATCATAATCAACAGCAAAAAGTTTTTAAAATTCTGGTCCTGCCAATGTTTTTATTTTACACAAGTAAAAAAAAATATTTGAAATAATATTTCACTAACAATTTGAGATAAAATTATAAGAAAAGAGCAAACAATTTAAGTTTAAAAAAAAAAATGTACTGAAATGTCGGATTTCATACGCTGCTTTCGTTACTTTACTAACAAAAAATACAAATGACTTAGGAAATATTGCCACACATTAGTTTATATATGAAAAAGTTTTTATTTTATTTTTCAATTTGCTAATTTTAAATATATTCTGGACCAAAGGACCAAAGGTCCTTCCAATTTTAAATTAAAGAGCCTTTTTGTACATGTCCTTCATTTTGGTACTTAATACTGACAAAGGCATTTTTTATTATTAATATTAATTAATTGTAATCTTCTACTTGATAGATTTTGTAAAATATTAAATTTTTGGTTTTAAATTTAGGAAAAAGCTGCAATTCCCAAAACAGACAATACAATCTCTTTTGGAGTGCAGTACTCCCCCAGAACAGAGAACAGCACTACAATAAAATTTTAAAAGTTATGTTTTGCATAAATTTGCTAGCTTCAAGAGAGTTTCTTAATGCAAATAAGTAAAATAAAGTTACCAAGCGATAGAAATTCGAGGATCCAAGTAGTTCAGTTTAGATGTTCCCAGGGCGATGGTTTTATTTTCATCTCGGTCAGTTTCTTGCACCTCCAGTTTCCTAAGCTGATCCTTGAGACGTTCAAATGCCTTCTTCTTCTTGTCCGCATTAAGTTTCTCTTTAACCGACCCTTTCTTGGCTTGCTTTACGGCATCCCTCATTTCTGCTTCCGCCTCATCTATCAGGTCACGTTTAGCTTGGATCTTGTCTTTGAGCGCATCCATAGACTTCTGGTGCCCTTTGGGGACGGCTCTCTGATGGTTACAAAGAACGGCCACAGCTCTGTTGGCTCTATTATAAGCTAAAATTTTTTCTTCGATAGATGCGTCAGTATCGGTAAGTTCGTCCAGTTGGTTTTGAAGCGTGAAGGAGGCGTTGAATGTACGGAAGACCTTAGCGGTCAAGTTGGGCATCAGTTCCCTGAGGTGCTCGTTCATTGTCTGGGTATTCAATCGATCGAACAAGTCGTCTCCTTCCTTTTTGTTGTCTTTAAAGAGCTCTAAATTTTTGAAGACCCTTTTTTCAACCGGAACTTCGTTATAATATCGAATTGAATCCTTACCCAGGAAATCAAATACCACCACATATTCTTTTCCATCTTTTTCTTTATGAAGTT
Source organism: Brachycentrus maculatus (assembly GCF_059751285.1). Classification (NCBI taxonomy): domain Eukaryota; kingdom Metazoa; phylum Arthropoda; class Insecta; order Trichoptera; family Brachycentridae; genus Brachycentrus; species Brachycentrus maculatus. Next base: position 372,027 of record NW_028281008.1, on the reverse strand, counting down.
GTATATGTTCTACTCGAAGGGAACAGCAGCCCACCGTATCGGCCTGATCCTCGTCCTTCTCATTACCGGCTCGGAGTGCCAGTCGATCTATAAAGTACAGCGCCACGGCTCGCTGCCGAATTCTCATCTCTTTAGCTTTCCATTCTTCTCGGTAGGTTTCCCTAATTTTGTCTATACTCTTGGCTAGTTTCCGAGCAGTTTCGTATTTCTGCCAATCCTTTTCCCCTTTGAGTTTGGAACTAGGATTCAACATGACGTATTTCACTTGGCCTTGGACATTTTCTGTCCAGGAAGCGAGCCAGGTTACAGAGTTGTCGTGCTTGACTTCTTTCCACCGATGTCCTTCTGGCGCTTTGGGTATCTTACTATCTTTTGAGCAATTTATAATGACATGTTCCGGCATGACTCTGTGCTTTAGCATTCCCATTTTGGGGTGTTCGCCTCGTCCCCTGAAGAGTCCGGGGGGTTCAATCCGGAAGTTACCAATCTTTTCATTGTGACCGTCAATTTTACAAAAACCATATTCCTTCTGAATTTCTTCATTTTTAGTTTTCAAAGCGAGCTTTTCTTCTTTTGTTTTATTTCTGTTCCTTTCCGATTGCTCTTTGAAAAATTCACACATTGGTCTAAAATCACATTTTCTGAGATCCTTTATTTTCTCCTTTTCTTTTTCATTCATAGCCTTACGCCAGTCATTAAAGAAATTATTATTGAATACTTTCTTCGTTGTATAATCATGATCCAGCATTTTTGCGTAGAAGCCGGCTATTTCTTCAGATTCCAAAGACAGCTTAAACTCCTTTCCATCGTAGCGGAAAATCACTCCCTTGGGTATAGGTTCATAAGGAGGTGCAAACAGCGGCCCTTTATGCTCCAGGAACTTCCATTTAGTGCCATCACTTTTCTTTTCTTCTTCCCACCTAAAGTAAACCAAAATAATTACTATACAGATAGATAGATATACATGTCAAATCAAAAGTGCTATTTCCACATTATCCATGGGGGAAGCAGGCACTAGTGTAGAAAAGGTGGAAATTACAAGTTATATATGTCTTGAAAAATATGCGAGGAAATTAATGTCAAGGCACAATTTGCAGCACTACTATTTAGTAGTCATTTAACATAACCTCACATTCTTGCAAATGTTAGCGTAAACCATTTCAAGTATTATGCATTAAAATGCTTACAAATCAGATAAATTATGTTGTTTAAAACTTATGCTGCGCGCTTGTAAATGCCAGTAAGTTTTACTTGCATAAATATATAGTTTTTTACTCAAACTTGGCACATGATTTGTAAAATTACTAATAGTCTTGGAAAAAAATGAGCAACAAATCATCAACATTGGCAATATTCCTGCCAGAGATAAATTAATAAAAACCCAAAATAATATCCTTTCCACTTATACACATCAAAAAGCAATATTCACTCATAAATATAAATGTACTGAACTGGATGTCGAAAAAATGTGACAGTTAAAAACCATAGATCTATAAACAAGGGCACCATAGATGCATAAACGAAAGCACCATAGACGCATAAAGAAATAATGGATTATTCCCAAAACCCCTTACTGACAATTTATTATCCAAGACTTTCATTTTTTCATCACTGATGCTCACTAATATTGTGTGTGTTGTGGAGTCCCAACTCGCAAAATTCTTTTATTATTTATGCCCCCGTTGGTTGTTTATACCAGTGACCACTAACATTTTTGAGAAAAAGGCGGATTGAGTTTTTTAAAACCTGGCGGACCAGATGAAAAATTCTGACAAGAATCATCAGATCAAAATATTAATTTGTATGTACTTACTTAATAATAATATAAAAACATTTAATGTCACTCCTATGAGGAATTTTATTACCAACTTACGAAAATACATTTTTGAGTAAGCTAATTTTGCAAATGAAAACGATGAATCAAATTATTAACTATACGGGCTATTTTTAACACAAAAAGAGTATTAAAATATCCTTTATATGTAAATGTATATTCAATTCCATATTCCTCATGAGTGAAAACAGTCCATTCTCTAATCAAATTGCATTTAGGAAATTAAAATATAGCTGCCACGAATTCACAACAAAATAACAAAGTTCTATTAAATTAACATATCATTTATACGCAGATATCGGGTATTTTCGGGGGGCCGAATGAAAGAGAAAGATTTTCATCCGAGCTGTATGTTAGTAAACGCTAGTTTATACAAATATAAACAAGTTCTTACCATTTCCAAACCTCTTGTTCTTCTTCACCTTTTTTCTTCTTCTTAGGCGATGCGGCATTTGCTCCGGTTGGAGTACTCGGTGTTGCTTTCTCTTTCTTTGGCTCTTTCTTCACTTTGGCTTTCGGCGTCTTCTTTTTCTTGGGGGCTTCATCTTCCGAGTAATCGTCATCTTCATATTCAGATTCTGAAGAGGCAATATTCACATAATGAAGTGATTAATACTAACCATGGACAACTTCCAAAAAATATAATACGTAAGCAAAGCGTCGTATCGAGACAGCGGTACAGAGCCACAGCTATAATCTGGCAGATACTGTAACCAATCTACTGGTAAATGCCGCTAACACACAGGCTGAGGCCTGCATACACAAAAGGTGATTGTTGGGAAGACGAGTACCCAACCCCGAGTAAGGCAGATAAACAGAAAAATAATCACCTTTTTTTATTTTTGGCTTCTTTTCAGTCTTCGCTATTTTCCTGGCTGAGAGTGGTTTTTCCTCTTCACTATCACTATAGTTAGATTTTCTTTTATTGTTGGATTTTCGGTTTATCTGTATAAAAAAGTCATAATTAGAATGTCAGTTTTGGAAACAGAACAGTGTAATAATTACGTTGATAGAGGACATGCCATAAAATAGGATATACCAATTACTAAAAATGTGTAACATATTATGAATCTAATACTACCAACATTGTCACGAGTTAGTGACTTCGGAGCCAATACTCACAATCTCTTGACCAAACACATCCACTTTACTAGCGGTTCAAATATTTATTCTATGTGAAAATAAAAAGAAACATTCTAGATTTGCATTAAAAAAATTACAATTTCTTGGAAACCGCGTTGCAAACAGAAGCCTGCGTACTTAAACCAAAGACGCAGAGAATGGTTAAATATATTTTCTAAAAATAGATAAATTAAAAAATCTTACGAATTAAAAAAATATTCTTTGAGAAATTTTGAGAACGTCCAGTAAATTTTCGGCCTCCATAGCATAGTGGTTAGCATGTTCGGGTGAAATTCCTTAAGGAACCTAAGTCCCGGGTTTGATTCCCCGGTGGGTCAAAATAAATATACGGAAGTTATTTTTCACTTTGATATCTAGTTGAAGCATTAATCCCCAATGAAAAGTCAGCGGAATCAATATGTATCTTACGTACGTAAATTTATAAACACTTATGTATATTTTTAATGATCTGATTGCCAATTTGAACATTGATTTGAAAAAATATAACAAGGATCATAGAAAATAAAACTAAATAAAATTACCGAACTATACATAACATCACAATCATTTATAATGACAAACATACCGGGAATGATTTGTCGTCTACTGGAGACGCAATCTGAAATCAGTTGTCAATATGAACTTGGGTACATGGGGCACTATAGGGGAACTATATTACCGAGTAAACAAGCAAAGGAACAGTCTCCAACAATATAATTAAGTAAAGCAAAGCGTAGCCATTTGCTGATAGTGGCTAATTGGATACCCTATTCATAAACAAAAATTAATAATTGAGCAGGCTGGGTTTAGATGATAGATTCTTTCAGGTTTAATATATTCAATGTAAGAGTATTTTTCCCAATAGCCATTAATGGGGCCAGTAGTAAAGTACATACCAGAGGAATATCTTCTTCACTATCCTCGTCCATCTGGTCACCGCACGGTTCTTCCTTAAACTGCGAAAGGTCACTGAAAACAGCCGATTCGTTTCCCAGAGGATCAGTCGCTTCGTGGTTCTCCTCCATCTTTATTATAGGTTCGGCTTCTTCAATTTCTTCCTGTTATTGTAAAATGTTACTTTAATCAGTGTTTCTAATAACCTATAAATTTTTTCAATATAAAAAAAAATATTTTGGCAAATTGAGAATATTTGCTGAACAAAATAAGTAATAAAATAAGATTGTCAGATTTATCAGTATATCACTTATTTCACAAGCTAAATATTTAAGTATTATAACAGTAGAATTTGATCATGTAACAAGAAATATAAAAAAAAGTTGAATTTAAAGTAAATAACATGACAGAAAACATAGTGAAACTTCCTAAATGAAACTGACTTATTCACCTCTTTAGTTTTAGTGTTGACCCATTTTGTCTGCATGATGACATGTTATGAATAGAGAAAAATCACCACGATGAGATAAACCAGTATTTAATAAGATTAAGAATATTTTACTTAACACGTTCACTGCGTATAAAACAGGGCTGTGGAGTTGGACTGGCTGTGGTGGTTGTAACTGTGGTTTTTTAGGCCGGAGTCGGAATAGGAGTCGTAAAAATGAGCAACTCAGACTTCTTTTTTGTTGAAATTTAGAATACATTTATTTTTATTTTTTTATAATGAATGTGTATTGTGCACAAATATTAAACTTGCAGGCGCAAGTCGCGCTGATATGGTGAATCACCGAGATCCATTTGATGCATAAAGTCTATGAAAATGTAATGACAAAAAATAGCTATATGCAAAGGTAGGAACAACCTGATTGAGCTTTTTTGAGTCAGAGTCGTGGAGTCGTATTGTTGGTAAATATAGGAATCGGAGTCGTGTTTTTTTTTCCGACTCCACAGGCCTGGTATAAAATAATATACAGATAAACTTAAATGCGCATTTTTTTTAAAACCCTTAAAATTGTTCAAAATCAAATTATACTTTCTATTTAAACATCATAAATAAGTATACTCGTGTTTAAAAAAAAACAGATAAAACCAGCTACGAAACCTTATCTTTATTCAACATGACTCTCGTGTTCATCTCGTAACTGCAATAACGGGAGCCGTGTTCAACGCACAGAACGTGTTAATAAACATTCACACACTTGGGACTAGGCTATGCATTGCTTCTTTCATTGAGTTGCGTATTATGTTATAGCAATTCATCCACATTAAAACATCTTAAGGATTTCATTAAGAACTTTTACCACTCATGAGCGCAAAATTGAAATTATGACAGTTAAAAAGATTTTAAAAAAACTTTAACAAAAAAAACAACTATGAAACAAACTTGATACTAAACCGAGTGACAATATCACACAGTTACAATAACAGGTGCCATAACCATGTTTTGCATTAATCTACATATAAGTGTTTTGGTTACTTGTTAATTTGCTAGAACGACTTTGTGCCAATTGAACGTATTTATGCTCGCCATAGATGCGATCAACCGAACTGAGAATAAAGTTCATAAAAGTAAAATCAAATTTAATAACCTCTTTAATTTCATTCTTCACTATTTTGTCAGGGCTCTTTGAAGATGTGGACTTGTCTCTTGAAGTGCTGTGTTTGTCCTTACTTGAGCTATGTGAGGATTTGTCTCGGCTGAAAAATAAGTTAAATTAAGCATGTTAAGGGATATTCTCCCTAAGATTATGGCAAAGCGAGCGGTTATAGGGAAGCCACCAATTATATAAGAGGCAGGCTCTAAAATATAGCGCAGGAAGTGAATGAATTATAGAAAGGAACATGGGATGGGATAACACTTTGCTCATATAAAATTGGTGCAAACATTATGCATTCATATTAATTGCATTATATAATAAATAAATTCAAATTTATAATATAGTAGCCTTCTGTTTACCAAAATAGTACGGTTTTTTTTTATCAATGTTATGCTTATCAAAGCTATAATAGAACGTTTTTCACTGACATTTCTTAGTGGAACTGCATTTTATATTACAAAAGAAGTATAAAACTTTTTCTACATTTATTTTATTAAACCCAGTGACTGGGTTTCAGCATCGCCAGTCTGATGGTCAAATAAAATAAAAGTTGAAAAAGCTATTTAGTTGTGTTAATTTAATTTACAGAAAATATATGATTTAAATAGTTTTTAACTTACATACTCATTCTTGTAATAAAAAATTATGCTTTAGAAGAAAATATTGTTGAAAATAATATATGAAAAATTTTAAAACCGCTAGGTATAATTGTCACAACTGATTGACCCGGTTACTACTGTAAAATTACTAGTAGTTATTGCACAGGCTGTATGTGCATAGACGTCCCCCCAGTTTACCTTAATATAACATAGCTTTGGTATTTGTACAAACTTAATAAGTGAATAGTATTTGTGATAAATTGAATTGATTTATAAAACATTGTCGCACCCGAGTGTGCATCAATGACACAATAGTAACCTTATGTACTAGAAAGATATCTCCTGCAGATACATCGGTGGGTAACAAATGGGAACCTTCCATTCTATAATTGTATTTAAAAAAATGTTTAAAAAGCGTAAAGGGTTTATTATTAGCTAATATTATTATTTTACAAATGCAGACAAGGGGGGATTACTGTAACTTAGTATGAAAGTGTGGATTTATGGAACAGTGAAGTAAGCAAAGTGTGTAACGGTGTTAAGGGGCAGAAAGTGAGAGATGTGGCGCAAAATTACCTGGATGTCTTGTCCTTGGAGGATTCGTGACTGGAACGTTTATCCTTGGAACTGCTAGAGCTGGAATGATGCTTGTCACTGCGGTGCCTGTCCTTGTCGCCGCGGGAACTGGACGACTTGTCTTTGGAGCTACCGGATGAGACTTTATCTTTGGAGGATGAGGATTTTCTATCTTTATCTTTGTCTTTATCTCTGGAGCTTTCGCTGGACTTCACCTTGTCAGAACTTCTCTCCTTGTCCTTGTCGCTCCTACTCTTTTCTTTATCCCCCCTGTCCTTGTCACTCCTATCCTTGTCGCTCTTGTCCTTGTCGCTCCTATCTTTGTCCTTGCTGGATGACTTGTGCGAAGAACTGTGGCTCTTGCTGCTGGAATGTTTGTTTTTATCCCTTTGGAATAATACTTTCTATTATTATCTCAATTTATTAATCTTCACTCTCTCCTAATAATTGTTTTTCAATATTTTTTTATGTTTTCAGTCTGATAATATATAATTGAATCGTTATGTCAATAATGATATTTTGTAAAAATAAAATTTAGTCAATGTATGGCAATTACACGGAGAGTTTGAAAAACAATATTAACACGATAAAATAAAATATTTAAAAAAGACAAAAAATAAACAATAGAGATAAGCAAATCAAATAAGATTAATCTCCTCAAAGGCAAGAATATGTTTAATAGATTTATATTATCCACTGACACTTCGTGATGGAATTGCATTTTTAATTTATTATTAGATTAAAACCAATATTTTTAGCTTTTCCACTTTTTTATTTGACCAGCGACCGGGTTTCGTCGTTACCGACATTCTGATGATGTCGGTAACGACGAAACCCGGTCGCTGGTCAAATAAAAAAGTGGAAAAGCTAAAAATATTGGTTTTAATCTAATAATAAATTAAGAATATGTTTGTTATAAATAAAATAAAATAAAAATATATAAATAGTTTTTCAACATAAGTCGAGCCTTAATGCTTTATTTTTCGGTTATTAATTCTACAACAAAAACAAATAAAAATACCCTTCATGATTCCAAATATATTACTTATATATAAAAATAATTGTGGATTCCCCTTTCTTATTTTTTAACATATAAATAGATAAAGAAAAAGTTACTTTTGGAGACATTTCTGAACACTGCGATTTAGGTCCATCATTGTTTTATTATAAAAAAAATACACATATATTTTTTTTCATCAATTTAAATTAATTTTATGTCTGAAAAAAAATTATCCGAACCCACATTTTTTCAAATTCAATTAAAAAATCAAGATGACTGCGTAACATTGCAGATTAAAAAATATTTAAGGCCGTGAAGATTTTTTTTCTTATACTTCTTCCAATTTCTTGACATTAAATATGTATACTTTTTATAATTTTGATAAATTTCTGTTTCACTTGTAATAATTCTGCAGATTAAACTCATCAAAACCAAATTCATCGGATATATCAATCTAATTATGGAGCATCTCAATCAAATCCGTTTTCTTCAAGGATCTCATGCAAATAAGCAGTGTCTAAATTACACAAGCTAGTAAGAGTGCAGGTATGTAACCCTGAGTGCTCTAGCCATTACTGCTATTCCTCTTTTCCTACCTACTATTCCTCTTCCATTTCTTTTCCCATAAATCATAAAATTAATTTCACTCTCAAGTCTAAAAACGCAGGGCTGGATCACCTTGCCCTTTGTGTAATTGACTATGAAGTTAAAACAGAGTCAATAGGATGCGGTGCCATATGCACTATCTGGGTGCGGAAAAGTGTCAAAGAAAAAAGAAAGAATTTGTAGTTTTAGAAATCAGATTTTACCTTGACTAGCTCACCCTAAAGGAGAAAGATAAATCAAGACTGGGCGTGAACGACGGGATAAGTCAGCTTTTAGTGAAAATGGGATCATGAAGGATTTTATGATTATTTTATATACTGTATGAGTCACTGCATTACAAGACCGATCACATGGTATCCTACAAGCTACTATAAAATGGTTACAACTCACATTCTCAAATATATAAACGCACATTATTGATACATATTTTCAAAAACAGAAATTCGGAAGGAGGGGTGCCATTCGTTCAATACTGGACACAAGAAGAAGGCTGAAGTAAGTAAAGAAATTGTCATCTTTCTAAAACAATTATATGGTGACACAATGCTTCACAGCTTTTAGAATTATTTGGGCATAAAACAGCGAGATTTTGTTGATGTTGTTGTGATTTTAAGAAACATTCACTATCCAAACTTAGATAATTAAAGTAAAATTTCCAACCTGCTACTGCCACTGGAACCATGCTTAGAAGAACTGCTCTTGTGATCTCTGTCCTTATCTCGGTGTTTATCCTTACTGGACGATTTATGGCTGGACTTATGTTTTTCAGAACTAGAGTATCCATTCTGTGTCCCATTTAAATGGTCAGAGCGGCTACCATTTACTTCTTTGATCTTAAAATATAAGGACAATCATATGTAGGACAACCAAAAAATATAATAAAAAATAAATTTTTAAATATCTTTTTAAAAAACACACAATTGCACGAGGATAGCAAAAACACCACTACGAGTCACTTTTCTATAACGAGTATCATTCATTATTCGAAAAAGAATTGCATTACACAAAGCACGGCTTTAGCCTCTAGACGCCATATTGGGGACTTAGAAAAATTTCAACGAATCAAGCTATAAATGTTCACCAGATAAGCGTCTTTACCGAAGTTAGCGGAACCGTCTCGAGTATGGAAATAGATTAAAAATCAAATATGATAAATATTTCGGATACATACATCTTGCAAAACTGCCACCTTGTCGTCACTCATCCTGCCGCAAAAGTCTCCGCACCGAAAAGGCTAAGTCCCACGGCGCTAAGGAAATGAAACAAGCAAACGACTCGCAAAACGCTAAGTGCCAGAAGGTAGCTCTCGCGCATGCGTCGACTTTATCCATAGAAAATGTCACATCTACATGCATCACCAGATACAAATACCTAAATGCGAGAATGACGTTTTATATAAGAACGAAAAATAATCTTTAATTATTGCTGCTATAAGAACTTCTTTTAGTGATTTCATGAAATCAAAAACAGTAAAGGGGAAAGGGCATTAACCTTTTACTAAAAGACAAGCCACCGTAATTTTTTTTTACTTTAGTCTTGAATAATTTTTTTCTCCTTTACAAAAGAAACTCACTATATTTAAAAAAAAAAACTGAATCTTTTGTATTCAACTCTTTTCTTTTCAAAACCATATACATAATTGTTTCAAAGAAGAAAAAAAATTCAATGCAAAAACGGTGTTTTTGTGAAAATAAAAACAATTATGTAAAATGTTACCTGAATTAAGAGAAAATTAAGTTGCAGCTTAACGCATGCTAGACCTTAAAATGGTTTAGACATGTGTGGCAAACAGACAAAAGAATAAAGTTTATTTGAAAAATGTGAATGGAAGAATAGGAGAGCTAAGAAATGATTGGCATGACCAAATCATCCAGAACCTGAAATCTTGTCATGTGAAAAGTCTGCATAAACCGGAGGGCGCGTATGACGAGAAGTATGAATGTCAATAAAGCAAACGTGATGATAGTAGTAACTATATAAGTATTACATTTTTAACCGTAACAATAACATTATATTAATCCAAAGCAGTACCATCGTCTATATTTTTCAGAATGTGCATTTAACATGAAAAGTCGTATTTTGTTTTTGCTCAAGTTTTTTATTATTTGTACAGAAAAGTAATGTAGCAATCCATTTGTATTTTCTATTGTGTAATAGTTCATTGCTTCATATTCAAGAAAAGAAAATAATATACAAATGTACCATCATCATATTAATTCATCAGGTTTAATTCCAACTTAAATAATAGTAGTAAAAATCAATACCACTATCTTTTTTTTTTAAATAAATAGCACCACTTTGAAAATGTGTGCTGATGGGCGTGTTTATTAACACGCCCATAAACGCGGCTAAATAAAAAGTGGAGGCTTGCCTAATGCTTTTTTTTTATTACAAAGCATCTAAAATATAGAACTATTATAACTAGTTAAAATATATAACAAAAATGGTAACTTAAATAACAGTTATATTAGATTTAAGTTTTGTACTGACATTTCTTGGTGGAACTGCATTTTATAGAATAAAATAACAACGATGTAATTTTTTCCGCATTAATTTTATTTGACCAGCAACCGGGTTTCGTCATAACCGCAGTCTGATGATGTCGGTTACGACGAAACCCGGTTGCTGGTCAAATAAAATTCATGTGGAAAAAATTATGTAGTTGTTATTTTATTCAACAGTTATATTGATAAGATTTTTTTATTAATTATATAAAATTGAATAAATCTGTAAGTAGATAATTATTTTAACTTTTCATATTTAACTTAATATTTTTAGAGGCAATCAACAAACAGAACAGACTTAGTGAGAGTACAATAACAGAATTTAATAAGTAATATGACACTACCAAATATGAGGAGAACTGCTTCACTGGCTATCTTAGGCATTGAATGCTCTTCCAACTGCAATTAGAAATAGAGAGAGATGATCTTCAAAAAAAAAACTTAAAACACTTTTGTGTGCATAATAATGCTCTTATGCCCATAATTTAATCAAATTTTTAATTTGAGTTTAAACAAAGCACTCTTGAGGTAGTATTTTACAAAAATGGTACAATATAAATTACTCAAACCTGGTAAAATACGAAGTTCTGAATTGTGTAACGAAATTCATCAACATCATCTTTTTTTGTTGCCAATACAACACTACCATGTAATACCACTTAAAACAGTTTTATGTGACATTACATAAAGTGAATGAATAAGGGTGATTAAAAAAAACCCTATAACTTTTATTGTTCCATTAGGAAAGGATTCGGAGATCGTTAAGGATTAAGAGGTTTAGTAAATAAACTGCCAAACTTGATGAAAATTTTATTAAGAATATTATATGTATTTTTTTTTAAATCATGCATAGGTAAAATCATGCATTTATAAAAATTACTCCTTAGGTAAATCCCTTTTCTTTTCTTCATGATCTGATGCTCCTTTCTTGAAGACAAACACAAGGTAGATAGCTAAAAAATATAAAGTTTTATTTTTATTGTGACAAATAAATAGCTTTAGTTATAACACAAATATGCGTACATTTAAACCGTACACATGACTCCACACATACATCTTCCTCGTAACGGCATATACACGGGTCTACTAAACATAAACAATACAATTGTATTAAAATCAAACAATGCAGTGTTAAACACTGCAGCGAGACTAACATTTGAAATTTCTAAATTCAGTCACATCGTCTAACTACTTCACCAACTGCGCTGGTAACGCTTTCCCTAAGTTGAATATAAACTGTCTACAAATCAATACATAATATGGCTTAATGATGAAGATATGATGCAATGAAAATATTGAAAATGTATTCAACGACGATGCACACTGTCCGCTACCTATATCTGTTACGTTCAACGATGGTGCTGCTATTGCAATAATGAAAATTGTATTTCTACTTGTCATAGGTAAAAACATATGTTACAGGTGTAATTACCTGTGACAAGTAAAATTTAAAATATTTTAAAACGCGCGCATATTTAAATGTGTCAAAATTTAAAACAATCAGTAAATTACTTAAGTAGATTTAACATTATGAACAAACATTTACATTTTTATTTATACATATAGAAAATTTAAGAAATGTTTACCTGCAGCTTCCCATTGTGACTTGGATATAGTTCCAATACTTCGACATCTCTCATCAGATTTTGCCTCCATATATTCCTTAGCATGTTTATAGTCTGCTAAATCTGCGGGATCTTTTCCAGAGGCCGGAGGATAAGATTCAAAACAGATCATTTTTTGTAACAAATGTTTTCCTTCATCTTTTTTCCTTTCAAAATAGTCTTCAAACCTTTCTTGCAATACTAAATGTAAATCAAACTTCTTGGCCAAGTCGATAAAAGTGGGAAAATGAACCAAAAATTCCGGACAATCGACAACACCTTCCAAATGAAAATTATACTTTGCTCCAAACAGGGGATATCCCTTAGTAGGATCAAACTGCAATTCTATATTGAATATACTATTTCCAGTAGAAGTTCCGTTGTTCTTCTGAACCCTTCGCATGATATCAGATGCATCCGGAATGGTCCCCACAAAATAGCCACCGGGTTTCAAACTTTCCGAAGCATTTCTCAACATGCATTCAGCCTGGGGAAGGCTTTCAAATCCGTAATGGAATGCGAATTGACAATTTACGAGATCAAATTGTATAGAAGGATCCTTATAGAGATCTTTAAGTCGGGCATTAGTGCAGTCTGCCACAATAAACTCAGCTGAAAATAGTCGGTTTCCCGAGCGATCCTTCATGAGTTTATACCGATCTTCGCAGTTGGAAACTGACACTGATGCTATGTCCACACAAACTAATTTGCTGACATTACCAATCTTGAACTTAAACAGGTCACCTCCTTTGCCACAGCACATATCGAGTACAGTTGTATTGCGTTTATCAGTCTCTCGGTTTATTTTATCTAAGAATTCACTTATAACCATACCCTTCACCCAATTATTAAAGTTTCGCATGTAAAAAATCGGCGACTCAAATCTGCCATCGAGGCCTTTCTCTTCTATTGAATTGTAGTGGTTTGCGACAATTCTTGTATGGTCATCTGTTTGTTTCTTCTTTGGCGGTGTACCGGATCTATCATTCCCCTCAGTATTGACATCTTCAGAAGTGCTGCACATTTTTGATAATTTCAAAGTACTCCTTGAAACTAAAATCGTATGTTTAATTAATATGTTATTATTTTAAAGCTTGCAGATGTATTTACAAAACAACAATATTACTGATGTTTTAGAAACATGATGGAAAAATAAAAAAAGGAAAAGGTGAAACAAAGCAAACATACATAGATAAATGTACCGGTGAATAGGGATAAATATATAGTAGTGAAGGCTTACAAAAAAAATATATATAAAAATATACCGCAGAATCCAGAAGTCCCGTCAGCTTATGCAGAAATATTAAATTTCAATTTTGCTTTCGCCAGTAAACTATACACCCAGTAAACTAGGTTAAAATCTTTAGGTATTATTTATTTCAAACGTCAAGCAAGCCGATTTCGCCAACCCAAGATATGAAAATAATCTGCCAACCTGAAAGCACTACCAACAGAAAAGCGTGGAACAGTATTAAAATATATAACGAAAAAAACGTAGCTCATCGTTTCGTTAGATAGGTAGGTACCTATTCGGAAGCGTGATGTGGGAAGACGCGACGGAGAGTTTTTTTTTCATAGCCTAACTCGTGAGTGGATTTACTTTTTATGTTTAGTTACTATAATTTCATGTGATTCATGAGTGATAATTCTAGGCAAAAAAACTCGCTCGACGGAGAAAGACAACAGAGCAAAGATTTTATACTGCAACAGTGTGGAGGAATGAGAGCTCTAATTTCAGCAGAATCATAATACATGTTTAATTTTGTATATAAAATGCATGAATTATAATTTGATTGTTAATTTTTCATTGAAAAAGTGAAATTCAAATTTTGAGAACAAAAACACAATGTAAACTAGGAGTACGTGACTCATTCTTTTCCATTTTTTATATAAATGGTAGAGGTAAACACCTTTAAAGCTTTACATAAGTATTGATAAAGTAAAAAGGCACATTGAACAATTTCTTACAATGGAGTCACATTATTACCGAAAAATTCTTCAGAGCTCTATTTTGAATGTAAAATATCTACCTTGAAAATGCATCGATTGTGTATGCAAAAAGAGAAACTTAGATCCTGCGTCATTGTTTGTACATGGAAAAGTATTTTGCACTCAGTTTAAACCTTCACTTCCAAAACAACAAAAAATTCATAGTATGTCATAAATTCAAATAGTCAAAAATAAGTAAAATTCAATTTTTACATGCTTTGGAACTAAAGTATAATCACTACATAAAGTTAACACATGTCATGTGTTATCTCGCCAAGGTGCCGACAAACAACAATTCCACATTTGTTTGTATGACTTCAGCAGGTTTTATTTTTTTACTGTATTATTTACGAAAACTTGATGTGCGATATACGAAGCCTCAATATGCCTCGGAGCCTAATCTTAAATTTACTATATACTACTACAATCTAAATGTAAGGAGTGGGTTTATCCTTCATGATCAAAGTTACCATAATTCTTTGTAATTCTTGAGTGAAAATTTATAAGCAAAAACATTCAAGGGTGGAAAACGCACGCTTAGGGGCAGGTTAGGGAGGACGACAAAACTATTTTTAAAATTCCTACGAGCCACCACATCGATTTTAAATAACGATCGTTCTACAGGTAAATATTTCGGAAGTCTGGCCATCTACTATAAAAATAAATAACAAACCATAATTCTCTTCACGCGAGTGTTTTTGCCTAGAATTTTCACTCACGAATTACATGACATTATAGTAACTTAAACGAAAAGAGTAAATCCACCCACACGAGTAGGCATAGGCTATAAAACTTAAAGAGTTGAAGAATGAGTAGGGTAATGATAAGCGGTGTTACATAAGTCGTAACTAGATGTCAGTCACTTGGACGTAGGGTAATTCAAAAAATTTATGTCTATAAACTTATTCTACTCTTTTAGTACGCCTAGTTACGCCTTAGTGATATTTTTTTCTAGTCGTTACAAATAAATCATCCAATCAGATTATTGTATTCGCATTCTATGGAATATTTGGTTCGCATTTCAAAAATAATTTCGGTTGACGAGATCGCGGTTATTTTTGCTATTCGTTGACGGTTTGTTTCTGGGCGGATAAAAGTTTATTATTTGTTTTAATCGTTCGTGTTTTTGTGAATTTTATTAAAATGTTTGAATATAGAGATGATGAAAAACAGTTATTGTAAGCAAATATGAGATGTGTTATCAATGTAAGAAAATATTACCGTATTATTGTTCCACAAAATTACTAATTTTGTTGTTTTTACACAGTGATATTGTCGAGAAAAAGATTGCCCAAAATGGAAGGAAGTTAATCCATTCTTTAAATGACAATTGGAGGCTTCTGGGTGTTGACGATCCAACAAGGAAAAAACGCACAGAAGAGTTGATAGAAATAGTACAGGAGAGATATGACGAAGTTCTCGAAGAGACACTGGAAAAAATCAAAGTTATCAAGTTGGAAATTGAAAGTAAGCATTTTTTTCTCATGGAAACGGCATGTTTATAGTCTTTGAGGATTTAAAAATTAAACGCAATAATTTAGGACGTGAGCGTGACTTCGATATCTACTTTTTTGATGTGTCGATTCGTTTTACATGTTTCAGACCTGAAAAATGAAGCTGTTCTATTGGGAGACCGCCTGAGTATTAAAATTGAATCACCCGTATTGAGAAAAGACACACCTCTGAGTGCAATCAAAGAAACTCTAGAAAATGATTTGGACAAGTAAGTTTACAGTTAAACTCTGTTAAGTTAATAAGGTAAATCGACATCCGCCACACTATTCACTTGCATGATCCCTTTAAATCGCTTAATAAACTTTCAAGTACATCAAAATTTTACCTCAAATATTTTTTTCTCAAAGAAACATATTTATCTGAAAACCGTAATTACAAAAATTTCTTTGTTCACATTATCTGCCTGGCCACAAAGAAAAGGGCTATAGCTCTGATTTGAGGGGTTGAATAATAATACCTTTGTTAATTAATTTATTCTAACTGTTGAGAGTGCAAGGTTCATATAAGTAAATTTCTTTCTTTGACCTCTATTTCTACTCAAATAATTTGATTGTCAATTACATGAACGTAAGGTGATCAGTCATGGGCTTCAGATTTTTAATGCTAGTTGAATTCGGAAACTCAGGGTGAATCAACATTACTACTGTGATGGAAAGGAAATAGAGGAGGAATAGTAGGTAGGAATATGAGAATAATAGGCAGGGTATTCAAAGTTCCATACCCGTATTTGTACTAGCTTGTGACATGTAAAATTGACTAATTGTACGAGTTCTTTGAGCCAGTATGAGGTCGAAAAGAAAAACTTCAACAAGATATATATTTACTCTTCCTCATTCCTTTTTATCATAAGCAACACAATGTAATTTTAGAGGACAAATATTTCAGGGGCATTGAGACATAGTATTTTTCATACTTTTACCATAAACTATTTACCTATGAATGATATATTTATAGAATGTGATCCGAAACAATATACATAATATAATATGTGTAGTACATTAATGAAATTTAATTTTTGGTAATTTAATTTTTGTATGGTTTTGGTCTTATTTTATAAATATATATCATTCTTAAGAAGAAAGATTATGGTAAAAAAAAATGTTGTAATACACCTAAACATATTTTGTCCAGCAGATTTGCACTTACCCGAGTTATGCGTTCAAGAAAAAATTATTTAGAAAAATAAATATAAAACGGATCTCTGCCTTGAGCGCGTTTACGCGCTCTCCGGACCGGCCATACAAAATTAGAGCTTATTTTTTGCCATGTCAAGCACTGATTATTCTTTTTAATAATTTGAAATGTGGAACACATATCGCTCACCCCTTTCAAGAACATCATAAATCAAAAATTGTCAATTTTCAGTTGTGCATGTTTTCGGAATGCCCAGAAAATGTACTATATCCCAGCAAAAGAGGCATATTTTTAACTTAATATTTACCCGCCACAGGGCTGAAACCGTTGTTTTTGCATTTTGAAGAAAAGATATGGTTTTATTATTTTTTTTTTTAATAAACAAAATATTTTTCAAATGGAAAAAAAACATTCAGGTTTTACCTAAAAAGATCTGTTGCACAGTAAAAAGTTCAGTAAGTGGCTTGATATATTTTTTTTTATACATTGTATTCTTTTTTTAAACTTTAAAAACATTCTCCTGAAAAATCAAGTTTTTTGATTTATGACGTTCTTGAAAGGAGTGAGCGATATGTACATATTTCACACCATACAGTGTTCATATTTGGCAAGTCTTCATAATATTTTATTTCGAGAAATAAAAATACTTTGTGTTCTGATCCACTCACATTTTTACTAACCACCTTGTTTCGGCAACAACCTTTTGCCCTCTTGTTGCCGTTGCCCTGAAGAGGGCAACAGGTTGTTGCCGAAACTAGTTGGTCAATAAAAATGTGAGTAGATCAGAACACAAAGTATTTTTATTTCTCGAAATAATATATCAATATGATCCACAAAGTTAATAATGCTTTCAATATTCAAAACATAATATTATTTAAACATATATACGAAAAAATATAATTTAGTTAGGTTCTACTTTTTTCAAAATATGTACCACAGTTACATACTAATATCTCCTGTCTTACTAATATAGTCTTACTAATATATCTCCTGTCACTTAAAGGGTTAATTTTTTTTCTTCCTCTCTGGTCTCAATCCTGTGGATTGGTCTGCAGCAACAAATGACATCTGGCGAAGGCGCCATTATTTATTGTTATTTATTATTTTTGATTATTGTTGGAACTATCATGAAATAAGAAAATGTTTACGAATCTGCATACCACTTATGAGTTTATTGATGTAAACATGACTAGTTTTGAATATTTTGAGATGTTCTCATCAAAAAGTGAAATTACAAACTTTGTATGCCCACACACTTTAAATTTTATTATAGATACAGAAAAGTGATTGCGACCCGTGAAGAACATTTGTCTCAGTTAAACAGTTGGCAAAACAAGCTATGCCATCTGTTGGGTTGTCCGTCGAAAGAGCTGGCCGAGTCTCCGCTACCATCGGAAGCTGCCCTGCAGGACTTGGCTATGTTCCTCAAGAGCCAGGAGGAAGAGTATGAAAAGCGTGTGGAAATTTTCCTGAAGAAACAAGAAAGTATCAAGCGTCTGCTAGGTAAGAGATTGTTAGTCAATAGGGTATTATCCGTCTCTATCGGGCCATTTATGGGATTGCACTCAGAATGTCTCAGTAGACTGGCATCTATCTAAACTGGACAGGAATGCATGTTTACAATAGGCCAATAGATAATCCAGTGGCCAAAGGGTGTTGAAAGCTATTAGCGTTAAAGTTAGAAAACTTTGTGGATTGGCTCTAGTCCATTTCCTTGTCGCCGAGTGGCCGCAATATATGCAATGTAATTTAAAATACAGCACCCTGTGTGCCGTTGGGTGGAGATAAGAACCAAAAGTATTTTACTAACAAAGTATACGAATATGTGTTTTATTTGATGACTAAGTTGTAAATCAATGTATGTTTTTTCATACATTCCTCTCTTTCCTTTACAAAAATAGTTTTTATTTTATTGTTTTAGACGAAATAGAAGAAGATCCCCAGGACAGTTTTCAGTTCTATGTGACCAGAACATCTTACAAAGAATTCCGCGTAACTGATCAGAATATGGCCAAACTTGATGCGGTCAATGAGAGTCTTCAGCACCAATGTCAACAAAAAGAGGCAAAGGTATGTTTGTGCAATTGTATACAGGAAAGTGAAAAAGAAATTATTTAATCAATTATCTTTTGTATTATTTTTTGACATCTCATCAAAGATGAAGAAGAATATAGAAGTTTGGGCATTTACAGGGCTGACGACCGTCATAGGCTAGTTTAAGTGATCACTTTACACACGTGTAACATTCACCAATTCTACCCATTATAGACAACCGCACTACTCAAATTCTTGGAAGTTCTATATATATGAACCAATTGTTCTTGAATCACTAGAACTTCACTAGAGAAATCTATTGGTGAGATGTAAAGAAGCTTTTTATTAAGAAGAAACTCTTATATTAGTATGTGAGGTCCGAATCCTGGATTATAATCACACACATGAGAAACGCCAGAAAATACCATTTTCATTTTTATTATTTAAGCTTATAATTTGACCACATTATAAGTTGATTTATTTACAACATTTTGAGTGTGTCCAAATACTTGTTCACAAAAAAAGTATTTGGACACATTCAAAATGTTGTAAATTATCTTTTGCATTATTCTCACCAAATTTTATGTTGTTTTGACTACTTGTGATTACGACTATGTGGCACTTATGTTTTATTTTTTACAAAGTTAACCCTTTGCACTGAGACTTTTTTTAATGACATACCAGTAACTCAAGTGTACTTTTTTGCAAATTTGCACAAAAATAGTTGATTTTCGAAAAAAATAAAACCTGAAAATATGTATCATGCAAATTGACAATAAAACCAATCGATCTCGTAGTCTTTCAATGTATGGTATCTAACAAAGCAATAGCCCAAATGCATCCTAGGCTGCCCAGGACAAGTGTCACAAAATTCATAATTCTCATGGCTTTGCCAATTTTTGTCCCTGTGTGAGCAAACCAGTCTCTTTTTGATCCTATACGCAAAACATGTAGTTTGCCATCCAGGCGGACCTCAGTTTAAGTAGACGGCTTACTTGGAATCTGCCGAAAGTGCCCTGCAAACTGATCTACTAAAGTTTTCACAAACTTTGAGTGACTCAATGCTAACAAGGACCTTGAGTAACTGGCGAGTGTTTTGACAAAAATTACTGAAAAAAAAATCATGTATGAATTTGTTCTTTATTTTACATTTTTATTTAGGTACTGAATAAATAGTTAAGATGTAACATTTTTATTTTAGCTTGCAAAGATCAGATATTTTCTTGTGAACCAACAAACCTAACAGGTGTTCAAGGGCTAAATCACGCATTCGTATCAAAACCATAAATTCCTCAGTGTTTTGGATGACTTCTTCAGTCCAGTTGATGGCTATGTTAAAAGCTTTCACGGTTTTAGGTGGAATTTTTGGCATTAGCTGCTCCTCGTCATCAGAGAAATTGTTCGTGCTTTGGTACATTTTGGGTTACGGAGCGTTCGGATTAACGAGCTGGCGCTGTATTTTATATTATAATCTCCCTCTACGTTAAAGGTTGACATCACGGCAATTTTAATTTTGTTTTCAGCTGATCTAAATATCGACTAGTACTACCGACTTTTTAAGACAGAATTTGCGTCTTCTTCCATTGCTGTTTAACTTCCACTTTGCCTTGTAATGTAATGTGTATTAGATTTCAGTTTTTTCTTGTTGGAACTGCATTTTATATAATATGTAAAACAACAAGTATATGGTTATTTCCACTTTTCTTTTATTTGACCGGTAACTGGGTTTTATTTGACCGGTAACCAACATCATCAGACTGGTCAAGTATGATGATATTGGAAAAGATGGTAAGATTCTCTCTATCTTTTCTCGTGTGTTTAAATACTTGTTTGTTATGAACTCCCTTAACCCTTAAGATTTTCAACATTTTGTATAGTGCCACACTTGAAATGTTTCAATCTTCTTTGTGGTAGGTTGGGTGATAGGATGTAGCATGGCACAATTCTCACGCGCAGATATGATAAAGTCTGCACTATATATGGAAGTCATACATAAGCAATAAACAAACTGTTTTTTCTCATTTCTATTGTAACAAATATTTTATTGATACATTTGTAAATTCCCAGGTGCTTGAAATGCGCGAGCGTTTATCTGTACTCTGGGAGAGACTGGAAGAGTCTCCAGAATATCGAATGACATTCTTGACCCAATATCCTGGACATTCACGTTCAACACAAGCTGCTCTTCAACTTGAACTGCAGCGCTGTGAAGAGAAGAAACGACAAAGCTTTAAGGTAAGTCTGTTCAGTGTTTGTAACCGCAAGCCAAATGTATTTGGTTTTCTGCAACTATTCTACCACCTGATCAATTTACAACATTAAGTTTGCAGTTTATCCGACAAAAGATTACTTATCAATTATCTGTGTCATTCTCACTATAATTACATGATTAAGGATATATAATTTTGATGTAAAAAGTTTATGCAACAAACAATTCTTATTACATATTAGTTTCGATGAGATCCAAAAAGTCTTAAATAATTTATGGATCTAAATGTGAAACGATTAAAGTAGGGTATTAGTTGCAAAATTAGAATTCTCCACTAAAGAAGAAGAAGGTCAGGTTAGGAGTCGTAACAATCGGCGGGTATGTATGAGGAGATGCATGAACGTGGAAGAGGCGAAGAATGGGGAAGCGGCGTGATGGTTAGTTAGAAGTTTCTAGGTTATTAAAATAAATGTATTGAAAAACATCTTTTATCCAACATGTCCGGACGAAGTTACCACTTACAATAAGCTTTTTTATTGATATAAACTGTTGATATTTAGTTTGCTTAAGAAATAAAGCATAAAGTTGCATAAATATATGTACTATGAAATCTAGATGATAATCCGTTTTTATTTCAGCTATTTGTGACTAAAATCCGCACTGAAATTGTGGACATGTGGGACAAGTGTCTTTACAGTGATATACAGAGAGATAAATTTGTGGAATTCTATTCCAACATCTTTAATGAAGATTTACTGATGCTACATGAAATCTATCTGGATGAATTGAAAGGATTTTACAAAGAAAATAAGTATGTTTTCACAATATATTTATGTGTTTGGCAACCAAATTTCCCAAAAGATTTGTCTTAATATGAATTAAACAATTTGATTACTTGTTAAAGGGATATATTTGAAATGTACGCTGTGCGCCAACAGCTGTGGACCAAGTGGAGTGAGCTGGAGGCTCGCGCTAATGAACCGGGTCGCTTCCACAACCGCGGAGGACAACTCCTCAAGGAGGAAAAGGAACGCAAAACTGTATCTAGTCAGGTACATACTCACTTTCTCCAGTCTTCACTGTAAACCACAAATTCATCCATCTCAACATATGAACATTTAGTCTCTTCAAATATCATTTGTCACATGCATAAGTTTACAAAAATCCATGCACTATCATTCTAATGAACCGAGTGATGTCGAATTGAAGTTTTACTAAAATCGTACAACTTCATTTGTATCTACTTTTAGACAATTTTATTTTTCCTTGATTTATACATTTTATTTATTTATGCTATTGTAAATATGAAGTTTTAGGGCGCTTTAGGAATTTTACTGTCCGGCAGTCCGGTTTTTTCAAATAAAAGCAATTACAACAGTTTAGTGTGATTGAGTTCACGCGCACCGATCGAGTGCACCGATCCGGAGAAAGATGGACAAGTGCACAAGCCAATCATCAGTTGTTTCATGCTAATCGGACTGCCGGACAGTAAAATAACACGGAATTTTACCATCCGGCACGTCAGTTAGCGTTTTAAAACTAACTGACTGATAATTGGCTTGGATTGGCTTGTGGTTTTGTCCATCTTTCTTTGGATCGGTGCTCTTGATCTGTGCGTGAAGACGTTGCGCGTAAATTCGATCACACTAAACTGTCGTAGTCGCTTTCATTTTTCAAAACCAGACTGCCGGACGGTAAAATTCCGGGTAGTGCACAAACGCCCTTACTGTTTATATTTTTTCCAAAAATTTCTTGCACCAGTTCACTATTTTTTTTACCGGCTTGTTATATTTTATGGTATAAATAGCTGTAAACTGATGTTATGAATAAAATGTGAATCCAAAAAATTTTCCCTTTTTTCCCATTGTCTATTTTCATCCGTTGAAAATAGCATACATAAATTATAAACTTCCTTATACAGCTGCCGAAGATCGAAGCAGAACTGACACAGTTGGTGGAATTATACGAATCTCGAACACAGAAGAAGTTCTTTGTTAATGGTGAAAGTCTCCTCATGTGCATGCAAAATGACTGGAACATGAAAAATTTGGTAAGACCCATTCTCCGGCTATTACATTTTATTTATATACGCGCAATTAGTTACCCATTTATAATTTAGTCATTGTTAAAATAACTATTTTGTTTTTTTTTTAATAAATTTTATTTTCTAATTTTTTATGATTTTTTAAAAAAAAAATTATTTAGAAATTTAAAAAAAATATTTTGTTTTAATTATAGAAAATTTTATGTGCAAAAATTTATGAACCAGCTAGAATTTTGAAATATTTTTATAATTATTCCATAATCTTTAAGCGTATTAAAAAAAAACACAAATTTAATCAAACTTTTAAATATTTATTCAGTTCTTGGTTTATTTTTATTTGGGAATTAAAAATATGTTTAGTTGATCACAAATTTGTGCATTGGTGATTGATTGTATTAAGGAGGTTGTATCTATATGTGCAGGAGCGTAAGAACAAGCTGTCGGCTCGCAAGCAGCACCCGGCCGGGGTCACCATGTCGGCGCCGCGATCCGCCCCCGCCGCGCGCCACCTGGCCAACTTCACCGCCCGAGGTGCCCTCACCGCTGTCAAGAGGTACTATCGCCATTTCGGCTCCACGTGGGAACACAAAATGAGACCCTTTTCCAATTTCTTATTTTCTCTCGCTTCCCAAATACATTAACCCTTTGGTTACCGGGACTTTTGGTATTACTATGCTATAAATACCACGATTTAAACATAAATAATTGAAACGTAAAATGTGTTTGATAATTTATAAACACTCCCTTGCAACTTTGTTAACCTTTCCCTTGCAACGGTGATATGTATTTTGTACACCATATGAAAATGTGATTTAAAAACGGGAAAAATGTGAATATTCCTGCATGTTGCTTTTATTGACCACAGTTGAAGTTGAAATGTAACAATTTTATGATGTTAGCTCTGGTAAGTATCTGAAAATGAGAAAAAAATACATCGCAATTAGCTGCAATAGCTAGCGTAGCGATATGACCGCTGCGTTAGATGATTTGTGCGCTACTGGCGCAACTGAAGACGCTACGACATGCGGCCTATACACTAAAAAACATTTGTGTATTGGTGTTTTATCCCCAATTTTTTCATAAATTATTTATTTCTGTCGCTGCAAATGAATTACTTTATATACTTTTATGTAATACATAATTATATTACGAAAAAATAGAAAAATTCTGACACATAAAAATGTATCAAATATGAAGAATATCACACCTTCACACAACTTACTTTTTGTGGAAACAAAATTGGTTTAGTGTAGTTTGTTTTTCTCGTTTCTCTATAAGTATTTATGTAACTTCAATTTTTGTAATATTGCAACTAATTGTAAGATATAAATGATCGTTCAATTCTAAATATCGATGAATATCTTATTGAAGAAGAAAAAACAATATGAATCGAAATTGTTTGCATAACCCTGAAGAAATCCCTTACATACTATCAAAAATGTATTTGATACTTTAATAAATCATGACATAAATCCGACGGATCCAGTTTTTCTGGCTGCAGTACCAAAAGCTGATATATCGGATGTTGGTAGTCAAAGGGGCAAAACAAAGCAGTAATAGTAATTATTATATTCTCAATATTATTAATATTTAAAGCATTTACTTTGTGGTTAGTCATTTTTACTTATTTATTTTTTTACAAAAATGTTAATAAAATTAGTATATAACCACTCACCGAGATTTTTACGTCTACCGGTTTCGAGACGTACCCGTCTCTTCGTCAGGACAATCACTAACACAGCATGCAAACAATACTACCCTTCACCACCATAGCACCATTTACACACTCAAAACTACACAAATTGTCTAACACATGCGATTTTTGGTCGACCCGAAGACCAACATGCACTATAGTTTTCAATACAGACATGCGTTACGAGCCGAGGTTAAACGTATATTATACTAATATACGTTTAACCTCGGCTCGTAACGCATGTCTGTATTGAAAACTATAGTGCATGTTGGTCTTCGGGTCGACCAAAAATCGCATGTGTTAGACAATTTGTGTAGTTTTGAGTGTGTAAATGGTGCTATGGTGGTGAAGGGTAGTATTGTTTGCATGCTGTGTTAGTGATTGTCCTGACGAAGAGACGGGTACGTCTCGAAACCGGTAGACGTAAAAATCTCGGTGAGTGGTTATATACTAATTTTATTAACATTTTTGTAAAAAAATAAATAAGTAATTATTATTTGATATCCTTAATTTGCAGACGCCTGAGTCCTCGGCAGTCTCCGCAGGTGAGCAAGTCCCGTCTGCTGCCGCGACGTCTCCAGCTGTCTCCATCGTCCTCCCCGGCTCCTCCCGCCCCCCTCGCCCCCGCCGCGCCGCACGACCTCGGCCCGCAGGCCAAGAAGTTCAAAGGTCCCGTGCCGTCCATCGCACTCAATGGCTACATCGTGAAGAAGAAGAAGGTATGAAACCAAAAACACGTTCACTAATGTACAATACACGCTATACAGTGCTTATTACCCCAGACATTGTTACTTTATACAGTCGAAGCTTGTGTAGAATGCATGTCACCAGAAATTTTTCTGCTCTGCTGACTTTTTTATAAAATGGCGATCCTTTATAAGAGAAGTCAGCAGATTTGCCACACAAAAACTATTTATAGCATTTACGGGGCTGATAATCTGCCTGTAGCTGCTTACCTATCTTGATAATTATAGTAATAAAAATTATAAAAACTGTGTTTTGTCATTAAATAAATACTTCAACCTGCGATTTGATTTCAATGTAACCAGAAAAAATCCATTGCCCTATGGAAATATAATTATGAGATGTATGGTAACTCGGAGTTTTTAGATTAAATAATCTATATTCTCATTTCTCATTCTAAAAACCTTCTAAAAACGATTTTGAAAATACTTCTTTATCTTTATTTTTGCCCAAAGGTTGTGGGGAGAAGAAGTGGAGATAACAAGAATAAAAGACGTTCTCGGAAATCGAGGGGTGAGAAGTCTGTACAGTCTGATAAGGAGTCGGAGAAGCAAGTTTCGGAAGATACACTGTCCCCATATAAAGAGTTCCAGGTAAAGAGGCTCAGTGATATTGATGAAGTCGCATTACATTAATATTCGTTAAGCTCCTCGCTTTGTTAACGTACTCTTCAAATGACATTTTGAGAAATACGTATAAATTTTTTAGTACTTAATTATTTTATATGTATTTCTGTTACGTGCTGTCATGTCCGCCCTGGTATATGGAATAGAAATGGTTTATTGAAATAAAGGGTATTATTTCAGGAGCATCTCCATGACAATTCAGCATCGCGAAGCTCGATTCTGCCAAGGCGGACATTGCGAACGCGAACATTTAATCCGCAAGCTTCAACATCTGTTTATATGCCCGATGGACAGGTCACGCCCGGCAAGAACCCTGTCGCAGACAAAAATAATCGCAAAAGGGATGCTTCTAAAGAAAACGCCCCGCCCTTTGTAACGCCTAGTAAATTGACCCCTAAAGCTCACATGTACGCCTCTAACGCGTTCGGTGCGACTCCCACAGTAAACAGAGGGAAAGTGTCCCACAATGTTAATACGAAGACGTCGGACTCTAAGCAGGCTAGGAATGTGGAGTTGTTTGCCACTCCGCGGCCAGTGGGTAAGGCCACCAAGTCGGGAGTGCTGTATCGCCAGAACACCGTGGGAGTGGTGTCCCCGTGCGTGGACAGACCTCGCCCCATGCTCCGCTCCAGTAGTTCCCACAACTTGAGAGCCAATAGTCCCTCCTTCGCTAATCAACCGTCTAAACTTCAATTGGCATCAAAATTGCCTTTGATTATATGATTTTGAAAAGTATAAATACGTATTTTTATTATAAAATGTTTAAAAGCTGTATTTGATATTTAAAAAATATTTTGTACATCGTATATACCATGGTACCTGAATTTTTAATGAACTCGTAATAAAGAATTAATAAGAGTCGTGTACTGCGGTAATTCTGCATTTTAAAAAATAGGTTACATTATTTTTCAATGGCAATATAATTATATTTAGAATAGTTTGTATCACTTTTTTATTTTGCTTTTTAAAAAATTTGTATTTATCATTTATTGAGACAAATTCAAGTAAAAAACTTTGTTATTTTGCCAGAAAAAATTAAGTGCTAATCCTCTTCAAACCGGTACGTTATTATGATATGGTGCATGTGTTATTGAATAGGGTTGTTTGTATTATTGTTTACAATTTCCAGTGTTGTGGTGCTATCAATGTTTATCCATGCTTCACCTTTCAATAAAGATCTTCATAGGTATTAATATTATGTATAGATTTTCTAATTATTACTTTATGTTTTATTTAAATTCCTATTCATGTGTAGTTCAGTGGTAAATTTACTTTTTGTATTTTTTTAATAATTGCAATGTGGCCATGGGTAATTTAATTATGTTGTATTTTTATTTAGTGTAAAAGACCTTTTTAATACTAATGCTTTGTTATATTAAAAAACATAAATCCTCTGACTTATCAGTCAGGTAACTTTTTTTATTTTTTTACTGTACATACATTGAGAGTTACCTCGTTTGAGACAGCAGCTTTATAATGTTTAATACAGGAAGTGAACAAAATGAGTTAAAGAAAAATCATCACAAATTATGTTGATTAGAAATATGTTTTCGCAGTAATTTTTTTTTTTTTAGTGTGAATGCGCAAACGTCTATATATTTGTGATACTAATTATTTCTGACAATAAATTTAAAATACTTAATACTGTTTTTGAATGCATACAATATGAGGCTTTCTACATTTTTGGTCCTGCTTTAATTATTTAATTATCCGTTTTCTTCTCAATAAGAAATGTAAAAAATAATATATATTTGTAACAGTGGCTGGTGCTGATTGGTTGAAGCTTCGGTTCAAAACTGAATATGCCGTACTTGTTACGTTTTAATACTAAGTATGTTTTTTAATTCAAAGCACTCCAAATCCATAAGGATATTTAACATTCTAATTTTTCTGACATAAGTTTTACATCGCGTTTTAGACGCATCATGGATTTGTCTGAAACACAATGCAAATTTTTTTCGAGATTTAGATACAATTTAAGTCACATTTAAAAGACAATACTTACAATCTTAAATCAAATATCCGTGAGATAAAATTGTTGTTTTTTTTTAAAACTTTTACAAAAATAAACTTCAATTTATTTTTATTTCTGGAATTTTATTACATCTGAAAGTTGTTCAAAAATATAAATTACAAAATAACAAGCAATTTTTTTTAAGTAAGTTCAAGCCGTCAATGTTTATAAAAAATATCTAATGAAAAACTTAAAACATGTCAAAAAAGTTTTAACCTAGTCAGAATTAATACAAAATTTCATCAAATCTATGTAAAACACAAGTATGTACGTTATTTTCTCAATATGTCTTATTTGAGCACCCAGCCATGTATTTCTAATTCCTTTTATCTCTTCAAATTAAAAGTACTTATAATATAAATAAAAATATATCTTAGAATTAAAATATAACTTTGTTTTAAAATCAATATAAATATTTTATTATAACTTAATTATAATGTCTACCGGTTTTGAAGCTAACCGCTTCTTTATCAAGACTGATTAATACAAAGTTATATTTTAATTATAAAATGGAAAAATACAATGTTAGTGCTTCAAATATAAATTATAAAAATATGTCTGTTTATTATGTAATTTTTAATATTCTTTATTAAGGCAAATCTATTTTTGTATGCAATTCTTGTTTGTAATATAATGTAAAATGTTTGCCTCGTCTCATTATTTTTTCAGCCATATCACTATTAAATTATTCAAATTCATAATATTTCTAGGGCTTGATGCTAGAAATACCTATGTCAGATTTTAGTCATTGAACTAAGTATTTCAAAATGCTTAGTAAAAATGTGTTGCAAAATTTAAGCGGCCATTCATTATATATGTTTTAAAAACAATTATTTATGAGAAACAATCGCCTGTACAGAGTATTCGGCACTTCTAGTATCGGGCCATATTTTGATCAAAAAAATAAAATATAGCTTAATTCAGTATTATGCATATGCATTAATTTCCTGTGTTTAAAAAATATGTTTAATTTTCTTTTATTCTTAGAACTATATTTAGGTATATTTAAACTAAAATTGAGATTGCGAAAATGGGCAATTTATACGTAATTTATATATAATTCTTTTAAATATACTCGATATCTATTACAAATGTGTTTTATTATTGTGTTTTTATGAACTAACTAACTAACTAACCATCACGCCGCTTCCCCGCAGGGGTAGGCAGAGAGAATCGAACGCCACACCACTCTGTCTTTGCAAACATTCTTTGCCTCTTCTACATTCATGCATCTCCTCATACATACCCGACGATTATTACGACTCCTGACCCGGCCGCTTTCAAGTATTTGACATACCTGATTGTGCCAAGTTTTCCTCGGTCGTCCTCTGCTTCTTTTTCCAACTACATTCGCTCCATAAATTTGTTTAACCGTTCTTTCTTCACTCATACGCTCCACATGTCCAAACCATCTCAACACACCTTTCTTAATTTTATCGATAATGCTTATCTCAGCCTTACATTCTTTCCTTATTTCATCATTCGAACATCTATCAAACATCGTTTTGCCACACATTCGTCTGAGGGATCGCATTTCGACTGCATTCAGTCTGCTTTCATCCTTCTTTTGCCAACTCCATGCTTCGCTTCCATACATAAGGGTTGGAACCAGAACTCCATTGTGTACTGCCAGTTTAGCTTCCGCTGATAGATTTTTATTTGCTAAAACTGATTTTAGTGCACCATTCACTCTGTTCCCAGCATTCACTCTCCTTTCTATGTCTTTATCAATCTTTCCATCCCTAGAAAACATACTACCCAAATATATGAAATCATCTACCTGTTCCAAAATCTACCCTTTACCAATATTTCACACTCAGATCTACATTCATCTCTTTCGAAAACCATGATTTTGGATTTGCTAACATTCATCAATAAATCACTGGTGTTTTTATGCCTTGAGAGAATTCAAACCCATACATATTTTTTAACACATTCACTGGGTATAAAATAATGTCATACAGATAAACTTTAATTTTTGAAAACCCATAGCTTTGTCCAAAATCAAATTCTGCTTTTTATTTAATCATCATAAATAAGTGTATTTCTTCATGTTTTCAAGACACATGAAACCGGCTACGAATTCTTATGTTTATTCAGAATGATTCCTGTGGCTCCAATATTTGTATGGAAACGGGAGCCATGTTCGACACACAGAACGTGTTAACCATTTTATATAACGAAATCAGTACATCGATGGTTATGTACTGCTTTTAAAGACATTGCTCTCAACTTTCCTAAACCATGCAATATGTTGCCAACTAAAATGCTTCGGATAGTAAAATTTTAGCAAAATAAAACAATAAATAAAATTATATTTTGGATTTCGTAAATAATAAAACACAATAAGCCAATGGGCGGGGTGTTTGGATTACAAAACTCTGAAGAACGCAGGAAGTTAACTATTTCTATCACACTCAAGTGCCAATAAAACTCCACAAGTCGGCGACCCTGTGATTACTGTCGTGGAATTTATTCCATCATTGTGATTCAGATATGGAGAGTAGCAATAGTGGTTAAGGCACTCGCGGTTGCATACCAGTACTCCTAGCTTATGTAAATTGGACACTGCTAAAGATTTACTTGAGGTCTCATGTTATATAATGGAACAACATTTTTATTTGTAGAACTGACTTCATTCCTTGGATAAATAGACATTATAAAAGCTCTGCTTTAAAAAAAGTTTGTCTATCCCTGATTTAAATCATGATAGTTGATTTAATTTTTTTATCGACATATTTTTTCGTCTCTGTAGACTAGTGGTTAGTGTATCCGGCTACTGTGTTGGAGGACCCGGGTTTGATTCCCAGGGGGAGTCAAAATAAATGTCAGTGATTTTTCACTGGTGACTGCAGTTTGAGACTGATCACTTTCCCTTCATCTGATTCTTCTTTTTTGAACTCTGTCCGCACCTAGATGATGCATGGGGCATCGCATCGGAACGCCGCGGTGTTGATTTGTTCATTGATTATACAAGGCAAGGTGGTCAATTCTGCTCTTCATATTTATTCATACAGAAAAGGAAATGAGAAGAAATAATAGGTAGTAAAACAATAGAATGGCTAGGTCATTTGGGGTTGCTACACATACAGCACTAATGTTTACGAATTCCTCGAGGTAAAAATATTCCGATTCATTAAAAGGAGGCCCCCCCCAGCACCCATTGTTAGAACCCACACCAGACCTAGAGCCCACTCGCTCAGTAGAAAGTTCATACCGCGAGCGCGAGATACCTACTTATTTACATTTACCTGACGGCTGTCGCGTGGAGCGGTGGGGTGACGTTCTTCGCGTTATGCTAATTAGAAATTGTTGAAGAATTGCCTCATTTGTAATTAAATTCAATTTCTAAACGTTTCAAGTGCGTTCGACGTGTCGGTTCATTCATTTTATTGGATATTTTGCAATTTGAATAGTCGAGTAATATCCCGTTTATCTGTCAACGTAGTGTAATTTTGCGGCCGCAGAAAGTTCAAACGTCACATTGGTAGCGGAATCTAAACCACTTCGTGCATTAGATAAGGTTTTGTCGTGATTTAAAGTGTGTTGTTAATTTATTTTAGTGTTTGGTGATAAGTGGCTAGTGAAATGTGATGTGATACGTCCTGTGATGCCTTTGTACGTGTTGTGCTTGTGGAATATTCACGCAGCAGAACGCAGCGCGCATCGTGACATCGGAGGAGATTCCGAGACAGGATGCGTACCAAAAGATGAACCTGGATGTAGAAAGCTTGGTAATGTATATTTTCAATTTTTGGCAAGTTCAACGATCGGATACCGTTAATAATTTGGTTTGACGCAGGGCTGGTTTACGCGGCAATGCCGAGGTAAACAACACCTCCGGTTCACTTGTTCACTATAGGGTGTTCGTAGTGTTGCAAACACAATTTTAATCAATAAATTCTGATTTTGATCAGTAGGTACTAGTAGTACAGTAGGTATATTTTAATACAAAAAATTGCTAAATTATTTTTTCCCAGTTTATACAATTTATTTCAAATCAACCTCAACTCTTACATGTTCATATATGTATTTAGTAAGTATTAAATATATTTTTATTATATTTCAAGTTTCATAAGCTAGTACGAGTACAGGTATTCTACCTGAGTGCCCTAACCATTGCTGCTATTCTCCTTTTCCTCCTATAGTGCCTATTATTCTTCCTCCATTTCTTTACTCTTATAGCAGTGATGTCGTTCTTACTGAGCTCCTTCACTTGCATCATCCGCATCCCATCAAACACATTCCACTCTTATATCCAAAGATCTGGAGCGTGGGATTGATCACCCTATTTTCACATAATTAGCGATAGAGTGGGGTGCCCTACGCACCACTTGGGTGCGGATAGGGGGCTGGAGAAGTTGTTAATTCATGTTGTCCATACAAAGGCAATGTTATTATTAGTATTTTTTTTTAAAATACTGTTTGATGAATCACTGATATTATGCTGTCATCAAACACGCTCTTTGATACAAAAAAAAGTATTTTCTTTGATACTTAAAAGTATATGGAAAAAAGGTTACACAATTACTCCTCTGTTTTGAGAAAAGTTATCCTTAATATTATTTATTATTTGTTCATATAATTATTATGTACTTCGCTACAATAAAATCTAATTATGAACCGAACATGCGGGTTTAAATAAATAAAAATATGAATATGTGTATCTTAAGACCATTAATTATTTATTAGACTCGGATTATGTAGTTTGCCCATAAATAATGCGTCATATTTGACAGGAATATATACCTCTTAAGTTTTTACATTTAACTTTGTAACGCGTTAAAATTGTTGAAATTTTTTACTAAAATGAGTGCTTTGTTCGCCTAACGTCACATGCGCTGCGCCAAAAAAAACATCTTCAGTGATGAGGTTCATTTCTGGTTGAGTGTCTTCTTGGATTTGAAGCGACGAAAATCCACGGGAGATTCGTTGGATGCCTCTGCACTCCGAAAAATCACTGTTTGGCTTCAAAATTTGCATTCAAAATTCAAAATTTTGCTTGCCACGGGGAACATTGAATTTATTAGATGAGAAGTTCGAGGGCTTCGTCATCTCGCGTGGTGACGACATCAACTGGCCACCGAGATCGTGCCACTTAACGCCGCTCGACTATTTTCTAGTCTACGCAGACAAACCACAGACGATTGCCACCCTGAAGACATACACATATCTCGCGTTCTATATGAAATTAGAGTCCATTTATGTAAAGATGTCGTTCAAAATTGGTCCACCAGGAGGTGCCACCTACAACGGAGCCGCGGTGACTATTTGGACGAAATTATATTTCGCACATCATGTCATTGAATTTACTTAATAATAATAAAACAAAAAAAACACAATTATGGCAATATTACTTAGATAGCTTGTTTTATTTCATTTCAAAATTCAAACGCTCTTCATGAAAAACCCTGTATATGCGTTATGGCGTTCCGACTTACTAAAACATTTTTGTTTAGGAAATTTTGCAAATGAAATTATTAATATTTGGGATTTTTATTAATACAAAAACCGTTTTATTTGTAGAATATCTTAAATGCGGTATTTCACCCGGTAGTCGATACTTATAACAACTATTTACCAATAATTATGTATCCATTTAACATATAATGTGTTCTCTGTACCTACTTACTAAAAAAATCCAGCTGATCAATTAGAATAATATTATTTTCTGTGTGAACGTCTGGTTTCAACACTGTGACGTAATAAGTGCGTTATATACTCGGTATGTACCAACTTGCCAATTAATATTTCTTTGTTTTAGGATTTTTTTCTACCTGGTGATAATTGTGTAGGTACACATCTGATGTAATTTGGTACGTGTGGGTACCTATCTACATGTTATATATACATACTTATATACGCAGTATTAAAATGTATTATTGTTAGTCCATACAATCAGCTTTTTGCGTATCTTTCACAAACTTTAAAACCAGTTTTCAGATAGAATGATAGAGGTTTTTTTTCTTTAAAATATTTATTTTATTTAAATATAAAATACACATTGAAATAAACCTCCTTTTTTCTTCAAATTGTAAATGGAGAACACATAAATAGAATAAATAAAAAAAACTTTCTCTTTTATGTAAATAAATAGTTACACAAGCGAGTACTTGTGTGCAACCCCGAGTTGCTAGCCATAGCTGCAATTCTGCTTGTCTCACCTTTATACGTACTCGTACATACTCTGTTCAGTTATTTTACCTCTAGTTTTTTATTTTATTATTTTTACTGCCAAATAATTAATAATAAAAAACTAGAGTAAAATAACTAAACAGACTGCACCTCTTCCATCTCTTTTCCCATATATCGGTGACGCCCTTCACTCGGAACTTCTCTCCTGTCATCTGCATCCTACCAAATATGTTATATTACTTTATCCTAGATCTAGAATCTGGAATGCAGGACTGATCATGCGACCGATGCGGTGCCCTATGCATAATCTGGGTAGGGGTAGGGGTTAGTAAGAAAATAAGCATGTAGATAATGGCATATTTATGTATCTATGATAAATTAAAAATGCTACGCACATATTTCCGGATAATGTTTGTTGTTTGAGAGGACTTTTACCGAACCTTGTAAGAAATAATAATAATGTAACATTTCGTATGACTACGCTTCGAATAATACCTATGTTAATTTTATCGTGAAATGTTTTTCAATATCAACGAGCAGGCAAGCAGTGAGCAATTTCATTACTCTGAAATAATAACACGGTTTTTTTTTTGATTTGTAATTTATCCTGGTGATCGATTACAGTAGATAGATAACGCAATATGTACGCAGTTTAGATAAATTCAACATTGCTTTTGTACTTTGATTCTTGAAGACTGACATTTTTCTACCGGGTTTCGATCCGTATTGTCAGGAGGTTAAAGTTACCCATATTTTTTGCCGAAGAATAAGTAAAGTTAAAGTTATGTACACTATATTTATGTAAACTTTAGATTTCCTATGGTCTCGACGCCACATCGATGTTAACTGTAGGTGTTTCTTCATAATAATGACATAAGTTAACTGATTTAAATGATGTTGAACGCATCAAAACACGTGTCGCGTATCAAATATCGCGCCTGATAATGATGTTGAATGCATTGAAAGACGTGTCACAATAGATTTTAATAATAATATGAATAACTAACTAACCATCACGCCGCTTCGCCACAGGGATAGATAGAGAGAATAGAACGCCACACCGATGTTTTTGCAAGCAGTCTTCGCCTCTTCCACATTCATGCATCTCCTCATAATATATTATTCCGACTCCTGACCTGACCACGCAAGTAATTGTAGTCGTATTTACCAAGCAAGAGTAAAATAAAAGAAATACTGAACAGTCGTTCTCGGCTGAAATTATAAATTTCATTAATTGATTCGGCAGTCACTTTGTGGTAGAATGCATCCATTTTTAATTTAAGTTTTAATTAGTAAATTTAAGTTTTACTTAAATACCACTTTTTCTTAAAATCTTATTGTCTATGTTCCTTCTGATAAAGATTTTTTTAAAATAAATTAATAAAAATAAGAAACAGCTTCTACCCCCTCTTCAATCTTCAACATCACAAGGTCCCGACTCTAAAATTTAGAATTAGCTTCACATACGGTGTTTGAAAATGATGCGGAATGCATCGAAACACGTGTCGCAGTAGATTTTAAGAAATAGTGGTATTAACAAAGTAAAACTTAAATTAAAAAGGAAATTATAAACACTATCAATACAGAGCCAGTCGGGGGTCGATGGTTCCACTTCAGATGGGTGTCATGTCATAGAAAAAGAAGCTGAGCCCGAAACTTCTGTAAAAGTCTTGAACTGTGAAAATAATATACAGCTTACCTGAATATTTTGCACGAGTATATTGTAAATATTTGAATGATCGCGTTGTCGCGAACTCGCGTCCACATCCCACATCACTCGACCGACCAAAGAGGGAATGCTAGTCGGACGTACTTCCTTTTAAAGATTAACAGTGAAGGAAAATGTTGCTAATATGGTATTAGGTATGTATCAAGTATGAAAGTACCTACTTACCCACATTATATTGTGAGGTTACACCCACATTGTTTTAGTAGAGGCGTCCTTAATATGTATTATAATAATAATGTAGAGTAATTTGCGTGTTTACCGCGCGAACAATATTTATCAGTGAAATGCGTCATTTTATTATGATGGGATATAAAATGACGCTTAGTAATATCGATGGGATGATTTGGTTGAAAATAATCGAGTCATTAGTTTTGAATCTGCTAAGATATTTGTAGAATAATACATTTATATATAATTTCTATTAAAAATAGCATTTGATTCCATAAGATTTGGATATGCGCTTAGCACGTCATTAAATGATTAGACTCATCAGTATATATTGTTTCCAAATGCATATCTATTTGCCTATTCCAAATAACTGCACGCCATCCACACACACACACACACGCACACACACACACACACACACACACACACACACACACACACACACACACACACACACACACGAACATGGCTATCCCAAGTAGCAAGTAACATGACTCGGCCCTAAAAGGAAAAATCGCTTCATACTTCATTCAGGACCGGCTGAAGTCATTAATAGAGGTTATCTGAATATATAACCATTCAGCGAGATTTTATTTTACCGGTTTTGAGAGGTATCTGTCTCTTCGTCGGGATAATGACTACACCAGTATGGAAGCCACGCCATACACCACTACCATTGCTTTATTTAATACTTAAACCCACACAAATATTAATAACATGCGTTGTTATTCGAACTAACACCTTATCACCACCCGCTTTAGTCCTATTCCACTCTCCCAACCCATAGATCCTTGACCTACTTTGAGCATATTTCCTTAGTCTATATCGGTCTTCGGTCCAAATAATAACGCGTGTTATTAATATTTTGCATAGGTGTACGTGTGTGAACGGTAGTTGTGAATAGTGTTGTTTGATCCTGGCATGTTCTTGACGAAGAGACGGGTGCGTAACGAAACCGGTGCAAAGAAATTTTGCGGAGTGTGGTTTACGCTAATATTTATTTACAGACAGGGGAGACTGTCCATCGATATGGATGTTTTCTTTGAAATATTGCGTGCTTGAAGAAAAATATGTTTATATTCATGTAGCAACTCTGTAGTGAGTGAAATGCTTTAAAAAAAGAATCGCGGCCGTCTGAATTTCTGAAGTGCTGAATGTCGAGCATTTTTCGCGACGCGATGTGGGTCGTGCGGTCGTGCGGTCGTGCGGCCGTGCGCTGCAATGGACGCAAGTGGGTTACAAATTACAACTCACTACTCTAGTAATGCGGCTACTGCCTACCTGCCTACCTGCCTGCCTGACTACCGACCACGGGCTGCTGACTACTGGCTACTGGCTACTGGCTACAGACACTGCCCATTCCAACTTTCTTCGCATTCTAGTACCAGTCAACAAACCTCGTCAATATTTGACCTTGTAATAAAGAATCCATAAGGGATAAAGCCGGTCTTGGTGTTTTTTCATTTTATTACTGCTGCTAAGTATCCCACGCGATTGATCAAATGTAATCGCTATCGTTACGTTGTATTTAGCGAAACTTCCGACGACAATAAGTAGAAATTTTGATAAACTCCATGATTTGTATACTTTCTTTATGCTTTCGTTCGTCCAAGAAACGTCGTTTGAAAGTATTTGTAATAAGTGTAAGTAATTTATGTTTATTTAACTTGTTTCAAATCCTAACACATAATACACGAATATCTTTTTACTCTCCAAAAGCACGCGATACGTATGCTAAAAATTGAGAAAAAATATCAGAATGACAGTTAACGAGGAAAATCCATTTTGTGGGAAAACTTGGGGATCTAAAAGTAGCAAATATCGGACTTTTGAAAAATCGTCACGAGTTTTGAGGGATAAAACATTAAATTACATTTTTTGCTTCTCCGACCCTTCTCCGACCGTCAGAGGCATAGGGCTGTGGGCTTTAATATCATTAGCTGTCGTTTTCTCTCGTGACTTCAAGTATCAACCTCCAAATGGGGTGTAGTTTCAGCGTGTCGCAGCTTTTTTAACGCGGTATACATCACATTTTGGCTCGCTCCCACGCTTAATCTACATCGAACATGGTCTCTAATGCTTCTGCCAGATGTTAACCCGTTGGAACTCGTATTCTTTCATTATTACACACATCTAGCAGAATTAAAAACAAATAAAGATAATATAAAGGATGCTATTCCGAATCGTATCCGCTAATGTTACGGTCTATATTACGCCTCTACTAAAAATGAAATTAACACGGCGAGATAGTGCTTCCGGCCTTCGCTGATTTTATAGCGACAGATCGCTCATGGCGACAAGTAGCGGACTAAAAATAAATTAGTACTAGTCATATGCATACTAGTCGCAATAACATTACGATAAACCGTTAAAATTTGTAATAAGCAACAAAAGATAAAATAAGTTATAACCTTAAATATATAAATGAGATATCGATCCTTTTTTACTCGCACCAAATTTGACTACGAGCAGTTTTGTATTTTGATTCATTCAGAGAGCAAACCGCGACATCGGATAACGTTTCCGGAACGATAATATTATGAATTCAACAACTACATAAGTATATAGTTGTTATTTTACCATATAAAATGCAGCTCCACCAAGAAATGTCAGTACAAAACTTAAATTTTTTTATAAATTGTCTTTCATTTGTCGATTTTCGGTAGTCATGTTTTTTTTATTTATTATCATTTTGTTATATTTTTAGCATAACGTTAACAGAAGGTTTCAATAATTCCATCTCAAATTCCTTTTCTCAAAACTTTGGACCGCAAAGAAAACACGAAATTCCCATTCGTCAAATTGAGTTAAATGTAAATGAGAAGTTAATAATATACAAATGTAACACGTGTTTATGATAAACTTAATTTTAAATGGTAATTTTATTTCGCCATTAATATGGAGTGTTCCGAAGTGAATGGTTCTTGTGTTGTTTTATTTCTTTTTACGGTATTTTCTTAATATCGAATCACTACCGGGTGTCTAAAATTTACAAGTTTGCACAAAATATAATTATTTTGTTATTTGACTAAATGATGACATATCTTAACAAATTGTGTATCTTTAAATGTTGTTAGAATTTAAAAAAAAACAGCAATTTAATATGTATAAATAATCACCTAAACTCACTGAAAAAATAGCATTTTACAATCTCAATACATCGAATATTGACAGCCATCAAACAAAAAGACTAGCCCCTATAGAAAATCACCCGACTACGAAATAATAGGTCTTGGGTAGTTTTGAAAAATTTACATTTTTAATTTATGTTTTACTTAGAGTAAATACTACTATTTCTAAAAATCTGTTGTGACACGTGTTTCGATGCATTCCGCACCTTTTTTTAATCACCGTATGCATTACGGTGTTTTAAGAAATATCGGTATGTAAGAAATATTGGTACTTAGTAAAAATCAAATTAAGAATGGATAGATTTTACCACAAGTGGCTGCCGAATCAATTAATAAAAAAATTGATATGTTTAAAATCAGTCGCTTACCTTGTTTTGACAATTGGACGATACAACATCGTTGATCCCTTACCTTGTTGATAACCCTGTATTGTTTTGTAATATAATATTATTTTTTGACTGATTAGCGGTTGCTGTTTTGTATTTCCTGTTAGTGTACATTTGTGTGAGAAATAAAGATACTAAGCCGTTAGGATGCTGACTGATAGATGACGTGGGGTAGGTACGTAATTTGCAACGGATCACCGGATTCGGTATTGCGTCATTGATTTACAAACCGTGTTTCAAAAACACACTTGCATATAATAATCAATATCTAACATTCACGTTTACCTTCGTTTTATGCTCTTTGCGTCAATCGAAAGTGAATTGTTGTTTGGAGATAAAATAAGCATGCATCGACTGTGTGACTTTAGGTATTGTACGCGGAAGTGGTCAGTTAAAATTATAATATATTAAAATATCTTTCGTCAAATAATATTTGTGCCATAGTATGTAATTATGTACGTTAACGGGCCTATTCCGAAAACCAATAAACATCGTTCATCACAAGTTTCATTATATAATAAAACATGTTTTGTTCCTGATTCCTTGTGATGAAGTTCGTTTAATTTTTTTGTCTCGTTGAATCTTGAACCTAAGTCTGATTGAACCAGTCTGTCGATGTCTACTATGGCAAAACCTGGTAGCTGGTACGAAATAAGTTCAATCAATTAGGATTCCTCTTTTTATTGTTTTTTTTTTTATTTTATAAATGTATTTATTTTTATCTTTAGAGTTTATGTTTTATAAAGCATTTATTTATTGATTATTTTTCGAATGCTTCGTTTTCTATTTCACGCTAGTTTCTGATAAGTGTGTGTTAATGAACATTTAGTCGAGGTAACTTTCGATTTGTGATACGTCGACATTCCCAACATGTTCCGGCGTTATGGTTTTGTGTGTCGAAAATTCGTTTTTGCCATCATTGGAATTTATTAATCTAGCCGGTATTATTAACATCGATCGCCTTGAGACTGGGGAACACGTGTCTTCTAATTATTCATTTACCAACATTTCAATTACTTCATGGAAATTGAAAGTTATTTTTCCATTTTAATGAATTTCGTATTCGGCTAATTTAACAAGAACATACGAGCCAATTTTAAGCTCTTCATTGTAGAAATAAAAAGTGGTGGGGGAACTAGTTTTGGTATTTACATTTACAGTATACAGGTATACATATTGCAAAGGTACTTGAATTACATTAAATTATCGATCGAACTTATCAAGTGAACTTACATGCAGCAAAAGACGATGAAACTTATCAAGTAAACTCAATTACTTGCAGGAATAGGCGATGAAACTGATCAAATTCACTCAATTACATGCAGCAATAGACGATGAAACTTATCAAGTAAACTCAATTACTTGCAGGAATAGACGATGAAACTTATCAAGTAAACTCAATTACTTGCAGGAATAGGCGATGAAACTTATCAAATCAACTCAATTACATGCAGCAATAGACGATGAAACTTATCAAGTGAATTCACTTCCATGCAGGAACAGGCGATGAAAATTTTCAAGTTACAAGAGCCGTAGCTAGAATAGAGAGTCACTTAACATACGTTAAGTAATTAAAAAAATATAAACAACCATAAATACTCCATAAAAAACTGTTTAATCTAAAACCACCGTCGTAATCTGTTATTTTGGTTTCTATTTTTTAATTTATGTTTTTAAAATAAGTAAAATAAATTAAGATTCCGCCTGGTTGAGACGCTTGCTTCTCAGATTCGATGGATCCTAATAAAGGCTTAGTATATAATTTGAATAATGAACCAGCTGGGAATCGAACCAGCCCGACTGCCCGACTGCCCGACAACCGCACCACGGATATTTACATATAAGTATTTACCTATTTTCTTTTACCTGCGGTAACTTACTATTCTATGATACTATTCACGGCGGAAGTTCACTTTCTCTTGTGAAGAGATATAACTCATTTTTCATTCCATTAATTAATATTTATGGCGAATAATAGATAGATCTCTCTTCCATGGCTTTTTTGCGTTATGTCTGCTACATTATGTATCGATAATTTCATATATCCATGCAAAAAAAAAACTGTACACATATAATGAATTCAAGTGCATAATAAACGATCGATAATTACATTACACGTACAGGCAGTTTTTATATTTCAAGCACATGAAGACAAGAAAATGACTTTTTTTGTAACTTTATCAATTGAAATTTAACAGGTACTTTGTAGAATATTATAATCTATTCATAAAATAAATAAAAAACATGATTTATACTTTCACTGAATTTATTCCTTATTGCGAGAGTTTTTTGGGGACTGACCGGAGCCATTTCGTCTTGACGTAATACGTTACGTGCGAGCATTCGTTTAGTCAGTACAGCGAGTCGAGCGCTCCATCCATAGTTTCGGATGCTCGCCGCGAGCGATGTGACGACGTTACGACGTTACGTTACGACGAAATGCTCCGATCAGTCCCCACCTTTATGACCTGCGTCTTAAAGACATAATACACGTATTTAAATAATTTTTTTGCTGATATAGCACAGGTGAAGAAGCCTATCGAGATGTGAATATGGATTCTGGGTATTTACATAGCT
Source organism: Brachycentrus maculatus (assembly GCF_059751285.1). Lineage (NCBI taxonomy): Eukaryota > Metazoa > Arthropoda > Insecta > Trichoptera > Brachycentridae > Brachycentrus > Brachycentrus maculatus. The sequence continues at coordinate 329,559 of NW_028281008.1, read as the reverse complement.
TACGACCTGTCATTGATTGACAATCACATTACTTAAATATAGAAAAGTTGTATATATGTCGCAAGCGTCAACGCATGTTTTTCAGAACAAATTTCATAAGTAACATCTATGGTTGAAATTAGTATGAAGTTTATGTACTCAAAATATTGCTGCTGAAAAAAATCCTCATGTTTTGGCACATAATACAAATATCATGTAGTGTAAAAAAACTCAATTAAGAGGTACACCTACCTATTGACAATTTACAGATTAAGAGGTCATATAAGTTTTGGTTTTATTAAATTTACTATTATTATTATTAATAAAATATTAAGAAAATAAATTAACGATTGGTATGTTGGGATTTTAAAATCGTTTTATTACCATACGTATAATACTTCCTTACGGTTACTCGATCACCTTCGCCCTGAATTTTCGATTGACTAGTCAGAATTTTGTACCAATAACAAGTTTGATAAATTATTTAACTAACCATAATACTTTTATATGGTTCAATGAACCATTTTTACGCAACGTTGCTATTTCTACCGTCATCGGTATCGGAGGGTTCTCGCGTTTTTAAAATGTACGGTCATTTTGTTTGTTGAGTAATGTTATTTAATAACCAAAAAAACAACCCTGTGCTATCTTCCCACATTTTTGATTCTATCTAATCACATTTTTTATTATTATTTATTATTCTTATTTATTGAATAAAAAATCAAACGATTTGGATTCAAATAACTCTTCAATGTAGATTTTAGTGGTATTTTTTTCACAACATTTTGAGTGTGTCCAAATAAATTTGGACACGCTCAAAATGTTGTAAATAAATTGACTCGTCAAATTATAAGCTTAAATAATAAAAATGAAAATAATATTTTCTGGCTTTTCTCATGTATGTGAGTATAATACAGGATTCGGATCTCACATACTAATATAAGAGGTTCTGCTAAATAAAAAAACTTCTTTTCATCTCACCAATAGATGTCTCTAGTGAAGTTCTAGTGATTCAAGAACAAGGTTTCTAAATTGGTTCATATATATAGAACTTCCAAGAATTTGAGTAGTGTGGTTGTCAATAATGGGTAAAATTGGTGAATGTTACACGTGTGTAAAGTGATCACTTAAACCAGCCTATGACGATCTTCAGCCCCGTAAATGCACTTACTTTCATATTATTCTTCACCTTTGGTGAGATGTCAAAAAATAAGTAAACCACTTGTTAATCGAAAGGAAGGATAAGTATTTGTGACAGTTAAGGAATTAAATTCCATCTCATTTCTCTTAATTTATCCCTTTTTTATAATTTTCTTCGTACGATTCTCTTGGCTTCTTGCAATAAAATCCATACATTGTTTTATTGTACATTTTGTATAGTAAACACGCATTTCGAATTCCGAATGAGGAAAACGCCGTCGACAGAATACTCGCGTGCGCGGTCAGACTTAGTCGGTATAAATAAAATAATCGAATAGATTAAGTGTAGTTTTGTGATGTCATCAGTAGATGTCGCTACTGTGTACTATTTCATAAACGTGTTGCAAAAAATGTTGTTTACGTTTTCCAAATGAGCACTGATACTTATAACGGTTAGGTGACCGCCAAAGTAAATCGAACATCAAAAAAATTTAGTGGATGACATAAAAAGTTTGATATTTTAATATATCAATATGTCAATGTACATATTTATATACGAGTATATCCTATTTTTCTAAATAAACATAAGTGAACTGTGGGCGAAATTAGTAAGTTAGCATAAACCTTCAATAAATGTGATATTCTTTTCCGAATTATTTCACATCCTAGGAAACCACTGAAAATATAAATGTATATATATATTTTTTGTATATTGATAGGCAATCGCAAAACAAATGCATAAATATGTGTTTACAGTTACCTTCCCTACCCCAACTGCGGGCTGTAGGCAAGCCTCTAGAAATAGAGATTTGGGGTTTATTCCTCCAAAAAAATAAATTTAAATTATTACATTTAGGTCGGTTATTTCACTTACAATATATTTGATGTGTTCAAATATCTATTCACAAATGCTGGATTTGCTCTACTTAGAGCTATTTATACAATATGGTGATTAAGGCGATTACTTAAACCAGACAGTGATAGGTCCTATAAATATAAATAATTTTATTTTCCCGTCACAACAAATCACCATCATCACTTCATCAAAGTTGCAAACGCGCTCTCGCAGTACCCAGTATCCAGTATCCAGTATTGATCGCAGGATTAATATATAAGAGCTGCTTCCTTCGCCTTTCCTTTGTGCATACTTTGGATCTCTGCCAAATTGTTATCGCGGCTTGTGGCTTGTGTTATGTTCTTCGTCCGCTTTGTCTGGTCTGGGACTTCCATGAGCCAAAAATTAACTCTTTTTCTGATTTAATCAAATATATATATAAATACCTCATCATATCAAATATGACATAAAATTTTCATAACTCCGAGATTACTTATTCTAGTCTTTCTAATACATAATTTGAAACAGCCTTTGCGGAATTGACGATCATAAAGACAAGAAAAAAATATCCTTTACCCCAATATGTGAACTAGGGCACACAAAAATCGTATGACTAATTTTTCATTTCAGAATCGATCGAGTAATAGTTTCTTTCCTCTACACAACGATACCAAAGCCAGGCGCACTTGTAGCGCGTTTGAAAATAATAGGAAAAAAGTTAACGTCAAAAGAAACACACAAATGAATGAAATTTTTACATTCTTCCTTCGTAATTGCTATCTATGCATCAAATATAGTTGGTGGTAAACATTAAAGGTAGAATATAGTATTACTTTAGACATTAGGAGGTCTTCTTCTAAGACTTATCCGCACCCAATGTTGAATACATGGCACTGTATCGTTTCGAAGCGATGTTAGCTTACGATACCAATTTAGTGTTATATTAATAAATATTAAAGAGACCCCCATGGGAATCGAACCCAGGGCCTCCAGCAAACACGCTAATCACTGCAGAATGAAGACGGACAACACTACTTAATACAGTTGATTTATTATATATTTTGGCACATACTTATTTGTTTAGTGTGTTAAAACAAAGGAAATCATGGAATCCATGATAACCATTGTGTAAGGTTTTTTTGAGGGTGGGCCAACAAAGAGGGGGGGGGGTTAACAAAGGTCATTCAAAATTAATTTGTATAGGGTGTTATAGGTAAACGAGAATGTTTAGTTTGCCGGACCAGAATTTATGATTTTATCATACTCACCCCACTTTTCACTAGACGTCTACGTGGAATATTACTGACCCTTTTTTCAATCCCCGTCTTTAGTGCCTATTAATTTTATGAACCTTTATAAACTGTGAAAATGTAATGTAGGTTTATACGGCATTTGAAATTATACGATCGTTAATTTGTGCCTTTAGCTAAGTTCAGTGAATCGCTTCGTTCGGTAGTAAAATAATATTCTAGTTAGAATATTCAATGTATTTATGAAGGCGATTCACTTCGTACTCGCTCGGTTAAATCATGGATAACTCGATAAAATGAAAGCAGAATGCAGCTCGTCAGTTTTATTTGATATCAGAAGCCCTATGAATACCCAGACATTCACATTCCCATTAAACTTCTTTGTCATGTTAACTTATGAATAAATATACAATTTGTAAGACATGAATAAATAAAAAAGTCGCGTAACAGTTTATTTTGTAGACTACGCAAAAACCTTGGGACATCATGCATTACATAATATTGTTATTATTCGTTTATATTATTTTCTTAATTAGTTTTAGAGAAGCCTGACATGTTTAGCATTGGCAGATGTGTATCTAATAGTCGGTTGTTCTCTGGTCTAGGTAATAGAGTTGGGTAAGATCCGGTCATTCAGATGATCCGCAGATTTGAATTTAAGTGATCCAATCACTAAGACCGGATCAGTTGATGACCGATCTCTTTGGTTAATCTATCATTCGTTCATTCCGTCAATCAAAAATAAAAGAACCCTTCAATACACAATATGGCTCCAGAGTATCTTAAGGAGCTGTGTATTCCAGATGAATTGGTTGATAGACGTCTCACGCTTCGATCGGCTACAACATCTGCAATGGGCAAAGTTATCTTACCAGCTCGCAAGCAACGCACTAAATTTGGCGAGCGTGCCTTTGCTGTTGCAGGACCGACGGCGTGGAATGCTCTTCCACCAATGGTTAGAAATAGTGAGAGTGAGATGATCTTTAGAAAAAGACTAAAAACACATTTGTTTTCTAAATCATTTCCACCATAATATTTTCCCCAATTCATTCACCGTGAAGCGCCCTTGAGGTATTTTTTTACGAAAATGGCGCTATATAAGTTATCCAATTTTATTATTATTATTATTATTCAACCAAGAACGCATCGGAGGAGGAAAGCGTCGAAGTGTCGATGACGACAGTCAACGATCAATAAAAAGTTGCAAAAATAAAATTTTACTTTCCTCCTCGAATCAGTAAATCGTGAGTCGATGAATCAATGGGCCGGTAAACTAGTTAACAGATCAACGTTCGTATTTGAGATTCACTCAAAATTGGGTTCCCGTAACTCGAACGGATCGGTATACGAACGGACCATTGAGATCCGGTCGTTCACGAACGCCCCACGTCTATTTGGTAAAGATGTTCCATTTCTATTATTAATTTGTTATCCTTCGTTGTAACAATACCTAGCAAGGCTAGTGATCGTGGGTAGTGGATACCTCATTGGTTTCCGGATCGTGACATCACGAGTTCGATGTCACTCATTCAACTATGTATCTATATTTTCACGCATAATGACAATTTATTCTGAAAGTACGCAGTGCATTGTTTTATAATTTATTCCTGTTGATTATCTAATTTTTACTTTGTATTTTTTTCCAATGTGTTTTATTTGCTCGTATGTAAGATATTTTTTTAAATGTATGCTTAGAACTTTAAATTTTTGTAAGATTTATGAACTGAATCAAATTGAATATTTTATTATACTTGTATACTTGACTGATTAATATATATTTTTTTAATTGATTTGAATATTGAATACAAGCATATTTAAGTTTTGTACTGACATTTCTTGGTGGAACTGCATTTTATAGAATCAAATAACAACTAGTAGTTTTTTCCACGTGAATTTTACTTGACCAGCAACCGGGTCGTAACCGACATCATCATACTGGTGATGTTGGTTACGACGAAACCCGGTTGAAGTAGTTTTTTCCACATAAAATTTATGTGGAAAAAACTATCTACATACTTAGTTGTTATTTTATTATTTACAAGCATATTGCTGTCAAAAAACTTTTAAAAGAAAAAAAACATGTTTTTAACTTTCATAGTTTTACTCCTTATTACAAACACGTGCATATTGTGTCAAAATTTCGAAGCAATCAGTAAATAATTTTAGGTAATAAAATAATTAAATAATACAAATATTCCATCAGGAGTACTCCAAGGCCCAAAAAAGCATTAAAATCTGTGTTGTCCGACCTATCCATTAATTATAACTACACATCTGTGTTGTATTGATTAAGGGACAATGTCGGCCTGTGCGTCGCTGGTTTCGCGGAAGTAATTGATTAACTGCTCTCCGAGCACCTTTTGTTAGGAAGGCCGCTTCCATTATCACGGAACAACGGTATCACTAATAGCCCGCGTAATTACTTCATTTCGCTGTGGAGTGCCCGTGAGTGTCCTTAGTAGCTATCGCGAGATTTAAAAGGTTCAAATTTGAATATCTCCTGGAAACGCGTCTTAACACACGATCTTCACTCATTAGGACCCGGGTAAGAGATTTTGATAAAAAAATATCAAAACTTTAAATTATGGCTTTATGTGAAATTTGATTTTATTTGTTATTTATTTTTAAATTATATAGGGTGAGAAGAGGTACATAAGATTATTTCTTCTCTTTTAACATTTAAATTATTTATTTTCTTTTGTTTCTGACCTGAAAAGATGGATTTCAGGAGATGCCCAAATTATTTTTTTTTAAACTTCTTTTTATTTTGTTCACTGTACTTATATAACTTTGTAAATTGTGTCTTTAGTTTTAATATTATGTGAGTAGATTTAACATAATGTATACGCGTGACCAGCAATCGACGTATAAACTCCAATGTTCTAAATACGTTTTCAGTATTGAAAAGTTTTGAACCTTTGTAATTTCCTGATAATTTCCATAGTGAATAATTTCACTAGGAGACCATAAAACGATTTGTTTTTCAGTCATCTAAAATATTGTAAACATATTTAATTAGGATCAATGACGCACAAAGATCAACGCATTTAAAAAAAGTATTTAGTATCACCCGAACTGGTACCTAAAGCGCAGGACTGATCACCTTGCCTAGATGTAAGTACTGCATATATTGTATAGATCTATCGATGTATTTATATTAACATATTATGACGTCCCTACCTATTATTTTCTCAGCATAGCTAAATGTGTGGCGTGTAGTTATTTTGTCATTTTGTGATAACACGACAGGACGTCATAACTTCCAGTTAACTGAACAGTGTGACGTCACATTTCACTATGTTAATACTATACTGGTTTTGATTCAACTACTGTGATGTTTTTAGTTTGTATCATCGCAAATCACAAGCCACACGAGTGTCCGAGTGATTAAGATTGGACAGCAGTTAACATTGTGTAAATTGAAACTAAATATTTAAATACTTGATTGTGTGATTTCATTGTAACAAAGTTTGATTTTTTCAGTTAAAAGTTTTTTCGGCAATAAGCAAACTGCGATATCGATTGAAAATACAATACGATAGATTTTATTTACTACACTTAAGTTTTTTTTTTGATTAAGTCCGCGTTAAAAATGTTTTTCATTTTGCTGAACTAAAAATCACTGCAAAGTTTTTCGTGTTCTTTGGATGTCAAAGTGACAATGAAGCTACTAATAAAATATTATGTAAAAGTAAGTGTTTCATTTTATTTATTTACGTTTAAACATATTCACAAAACGCATGTTTCCTTTAAAACAATAAAAATCTAATGAAAATTTTACCTTTTATTTGTTTTTGATACAGCATTATCCGCATTCAAAAAACCTGTTAAATATTTGACCTGTTGCGAAAAGTCATAAAAAGGCACAGATCCGATCCTCATTCTCTTCCGTCGCTCTATCCCATTTGCTCAAAATCAATGTAAACGCTGCCAATTTCGTAATGTTTTGATATTTTTGATTAATTTGATATTTTTATCAATTAATAAAAAGATTATTAATGTAAAATTTTTCCGCTTTCGCTATGCTTTCGTTCCTTCAAAAAACGTAGCTTTTGCTTTTGGTTTTTGTTATTAATGCAATCACTGATATTATTGTTTTTTTTTTTGCGAATGTGAGATAACAAAAACACTATAAAAACACTTTAAAAAACACTATACACACTTTTTTTAAAATAATAATATTGCACTCAGACAAGTTTTGCTTCAAACCAACGATATGCCATTATTAACAACAGCTGTTTGATCTTGAACTAGTCATGTTTATTATGAGTCAGTCATTTCGTTTTTCCGAGTCACGAATTGAGTCGTCGGTTTGCCTTAGAAGTAATACTGTAGTAAAACTCAGCTTATGACGCACTTTCTACCCCCGCGGTGTATGGTGAGGGTGTGTATCGAATTATCCATTAAATGATTCGGATAATCGATTTAACACGATCTAATTGGGATGGACTGGGTGCGTAATAAGATATAGCAAATCTCGCGTCGATCGATATGGACGTATAGTGTAGTAGTTTTTTTATTATTTTAAAATACCAATTTTTGTTTTTGCAATACACAATTTTTTTGTGTCATTGGAAGAAAATGAATCAAAAGTGTACGAATCCGGGTTAGTTGTTAAAACTTGCCCCAAACCGAACTGACTTTTAACTTAACTAACTAACTAACCATCACGCCGCTTCTCAGCAGGGGTAGGCAGAGAGAATAGAACGCCATACCACTCTGTCTTTGCAAACATTCTTCGCCTCTTCCACGTTCATGCATCTCCTCATACATACCCGCCGATTGTTACGACTCCTAACCTGACCACGTTCAAGTATTTGGCACACCTGATCGTGCTATGTTTTTCTCGGTCTTCCTCTGCTCTTTTTTCCACTTACATTCGCCTCATAAATTTGTTTTACCGTTCTTTCCTCACTCATTCGTCTTACATGTCCAAACCATCTCAACACACCTTTCTTTAAACTTTTGACTTTTAACTTGACTGAATTTATTACGCAATGAAGCTCTACAACGTGCTGTCATTGTTCATAACGTTTTTTTTGTTTATGACGTTTTCATTCACTTCTAAGAGGAGGTGTATAAGATCCGGTCATTCAGAAGATCCACATCAGTGGATAGTGGATATGTATTACATATTACAGTTATCCGTTTACTGAGACCGGATCGATTGAACGACGGGTCTATCGTCGGACGAGGAAGGGGAACTTAACGACTCACTGATTATTATACTGATGAATTGGGGAGCGAGAAGCTAAAAAATGTCGCTGGAAAATTTTCCTACTATGAAAGCCTCACGGTCCTTCGCGGGGGGGAGGGGAGAAGTTTTGTTCACATCGTATCGACGACCCCCAACAACCAAAAATGCTCGTCAAGAGATTTTGCTATCGTGAAATCTTATTTTTTCCTTATAAACTTCCACAATTCATCACTTAGTCCACAATTCATCAGTGACCATCAAAAGATGCGGTCGTTCACGAACGACCTACGTCTACTACTCAGTAGTGTATAATTATACGCTCCAGATACGTAGGTATGAAATCATCATTATTGTGTACGTATGTAAGTATGTCTAGAATTCTGTCTCAAATGATCTTGAGTAATTATAATCTAATTGAGGTTCAAGTTCGCAGTTCGTTAATATTCAGTTGACCTGTTCCCGTACTTCATATTTTATAAACCATGAAATTGAACATACTCGTATGTACAGATATTAGAATATGTCATACGAAATAAAACAGTCATGAAATCTTTATCTTGATTATGTGTACTAACTACTTGTTTTTGAAAATCTTATGTATTTGCGGTTTTAAAATTTATTTTTTGAAGCTTGCATTTTTCATTTATTGCCTCCAGCTTGGTATTACTTGGTACTGATATACAAAGAAAATTATTTTAGAAAACAAGCTTTCATTCTGAAAGTGTTTGTTAGGAATTTCGAATACAACAAATGGTTAATTTATTGGTGTTTTGGGGTTCCACCTGTGTTTGTTATTATATTTGTGCCAAGTGTTTTGTCGTGTGAGGGTCGCGCACAAGGCGAAACAGCTGTCGTCGTAAAAAATAACAGTAAATGATACAAACACACAATGAAACACACGGGCTAATTAAAAAAAAACTTTTTGTACGTTATATACATATAGACATTTATATATTTTCAAATTTATTACGATATATACAATAATATATGCGTATATATTGTTGTTACATAATTTGGAATATTCAAATGATTGCTTTGCGGTTATCATTAATCCAATATCTGGTTCAAGTAATCTGTAATCATTTACAACGTGGAAATTATACACAGTCCATCGTAACGACGATAAAAAGCGCTCAAAACACGCCATGGCATGTGCAACGGTTATTTTTTTACACATTTATTTTTATAACACAATGTACGGGCTCACTCGTACTTGGTATGCTAATTTGGGCAATGAAGCTCCGAATGAAAGCTTGTTATGTGGAAGCACATTTCATATTACGTACAGCGGCAATAAAGAAATTGTGTATGTGCGTAATGCAGTGGTTGCACCCAATTACTACACACGAGACGAATAGTATGATCGTTAATTTAAAATAACAGGTGATCTTGGTTTAGGGGGGCATGCGTTAAAATTTCATTATTGGTTATAGGTAGGTACCGCATACTTACGTAGAACACTTCCGCAATATTGCAATCGAATGTTTCTTTAAAAAATGTTTTCGATATTTCACAATTTTCGTTACTGGGAGATCCCGCGCCGTGTAATATGTTGCATTTAAACCATGAATTTATATTCAACAGATATAGGTTTCAAATAAAAATCGACGGATATTGTTACGATTTTTTGAAGTTTCATTTCCGTTTAATATTATGATTTTTTGTGTGTAAGTAAATCCTAGTTCGCACTAACATAGGGAATATCTAATAATATAAGAGCAATGGCAAATAGATGTATCATTGTGACTGTGCTCAAAATAAAGATCCGGGCATCGATTCCATACGCAATGTAACGTTTTAACTACACGTACGTAGTTGTACGCTGTACGTAGTTTTGATAACGTCAACATTACTTATATTCGCTGATTTTTTAAATGGATATTTTTAATATTCTGACTATACGGATCTGGACGTACGGTTTAAAAATTCCAGTCATAAAAATAATAGTAATCGTGAAACGAAGTTAATGTTATCTTCACTACGTAGTTAAAGCATTAAATTCCGTGTGAAAAATAACTTTTATTATTGTAATTAATCTTAAGGGCTTTTCATTTTCAGATGTTGTCTCTAGTTATGACCTCAATAATATAACTACCCAATGTATAACATATTTTTATTATAATTATCTACATATAATAATAATATTTTTTAAAAACAGGTCTGTTACTAGTTTCTAGTGGTGTTGGTAAAAATTGGTTGAAAGGGTGCGCTTTTAACCCGTTAGTTTAGCGCTAAGCTCTGCACAAAATTAACGGTTGTTTCGATTAGCTTAGCTAAAGTTAGCTTTTGTAGTGGTATGTCGCGGTAATAGTGGCCATCCGTCGCGGCGTTGAACATTCCGACCTCGGCCCTTCGGTCTTTGCCACTCCTGGCCCGTCGTAATTGCTTTTCGCTGTCGTGAAATGTGGGTACGCGCGCAGTGCGCGGTGTACCAGCACTGCCGTCCTACGATACCATTATCTAGCGACTGGTAGACCTACGAGAACAGTCTGTCGTATCCACAGCTACGGTCCGATAATAAACAAAGTGTACGGTGCGCAGCTCGCCGTGTCGTGTCACTCGGCGCCCGCCGCGGCCCGCCGCGACACGTACCCGCCATTCGCGCATTGCTCCTCATCCCCTGCGAGGGACGAGACGAGACGCTTCCGCGAGCTCCCCGCGGACCCGTCGATTCCGAATTTCGATTTTTTTCAAAATCGGCCGTTTTGTTTCGAACGAAAACTCGACGGATTTCGAAATAATACCAAAGATATTTTGTGATTTTAGTTTATGGTGGCTACACCGCCTATTTTAACACTTTTAATAAATTCGTGTATTAGTGTATCAGTGCGCGTTATCACTAACTTTTGATTGAGTTCACTAGTGTTATTTAAACTAAACCAAAGTCAAAGTTTCAGTGTTGAATAATAATACATAAAATTTTGGTATTTTTACTGGTAATGTTATTTTAATATTACGGAGATAGTTAACAAATTAATGTTTCCACGTGTTTTACTACAAAGTTTCAGTTTGATTATTTTACAAAAATTCTTATTTAAAATCAATATTGAGTAATAGAAATACGATAAAAATAATTAAACTATCCCTTCAATTAATTTGTGGAAAGATATTTTGTTGCATTAATGTAGCGATAAATCCAATGATCTGTTTGACTCTTATCAATCTTTAGAGGGCATTTGATTTTTCAAAATAAAAATAATGATAAATTTATAAACTCTAGGTATAAAGTAAAAAAAAATACCGGACTAACGATTTGCACGGTATGTGTTTCTGTGATTCATCACATGTTTGAGTGACCGGTAATCACGTTTATTGTTTTGTTGTTGTTAATGTTATTGAAATAAATATTTCACATATTATTCTTATTTCTAATATTTAAGTCAATGCTAAACTCAATAGGATCGTTGACGTAATTTTTTTCGTTAAAAAAAGCATAAAAATACCTGATAATGTTACTTTTTTTTAAGTTTACCATGATAATATTTCATTTTCGCGCGCTACGTAATCTGCGACTAAGGAGTTGTTGTAGTTTATTCACAATGCTGCATATAATCGTTCGTACCAGTAGATAAGCACTTTTTTTTTTGTGTAAAGAGTCAACTTAATTTTAGTTTTTAAAATTTTGAATACATACCATTAGAATCTTAAAATATTTATTTTTAAAACATTATAACAGTATCCCAGATTCATTAAAACATCCTATTGTAAGATGAGCGGTTTTCAGATTGGCTCCGATAATTATCTCGAATAACAACTTTTAAAATGTACAATGTTAAAACATTTTCATGTTTGTTTTGCAGTTAGTTCGAAGCGCAGAACTTGTTTTGTTGTAGTTAGTGATAAGTGACGTCGCGTATGCAATAATGTTTGTTTTTTCCTCCCGAGTGGATCCGATTGTGTAATGGATAAGGCGTGTCGGAATGCTTCGTGCTTCGGGAATGTTACTTCTCTAATTCTGATTATTCTCAAATCTTTTATTTATCAAATATTTGCATTTTATGCTAATGTACGTTTCACACGGAATATTGTCTGGTCGTTGGATTATTTTATAATAAGTTTGTATAAAATTGTACGTAGTATTCACGAAACGTTCATTATTTATGCAACAATTGCATCCGTGAAATCTGCAGGCTGCTTTAAAAATTTACTCAATTATTGTTACAATAAAATATAACGTTTATGAATTTTTGTCCTATTTCGTCTCATGTCAGATGGTTCAACGTTTTTATTTTGGTTCGGCACTTCTGTAATCAACGAAGCCGTCCTAGAATATCCCGAATAATCCTTAATTGGCCAACCTTGAATCCCGGCTCACTCCTGTATGACGCCGATTCGGGACTTCATCCTTCCGCCCACACCTCTTAGAAGTTGACACCGGTCATGTCTCGATATACACATGTTCCAGGTACTCAATTTTCCTTTGATTGATTGAGTTCTTTCGTTGGCGAGTTTCCCGGTTCTTCTCAATTCTACTTTATTTGTCGTTCGTTCTACCCATTTTGGATGTTTGCTTCGTTTTATTCAACATTCCACTACCCATTTCGGGAATCTGTCCTCTTTAAGCCGAATATATCCCCAATGGTTGAATGGTATGTAAAAGATAATGATCGTTAAATGATAAGCAATTTTTAAACTGCAAGAAAGTACAATAGTCATGTAAAACTGTTGTTTTTAAAATAAATGTCTTTGGAAAATGGAAATATTTTGTGAAAAATGAAAGTTACAATAAGGTTGAAGTTAAATTTAGGATATATAGTCCCTTAAAAATCCTTCCTCTACACTTTTTTCACCTTATTTGACTCGAAAATTATATTGCGAATTACGTGTGACAGTCGTCGGCAATGCCTCGAGGTCCCCACGTCTTGCACAACGCTCGTCACTCCTCGGGATGTGTGTCCGCCTTCGGCCGGATGGCGCGCAGTGGAGCATGACCTCTGAACGCCAACAAGTTGGATGTACCGAACAACAGACTTATTTTACAGTAGGAGAACGCGTTCGACTGTTTTTTTCTTTTTGTTTCCCGCCGCTTCACGCCTCGCGAACATAACCTCACTTTTTGTGCACTCATTCTCCGTGGCTCACTTTTGCATAGCGTATCAAATTTGTATCATTCAAAGTTTATAAACTTTCCTAACCTCGGGTTTCGATTATCATTTTCCGTTAATGTCCTATTTTTGTAACATTATTGTATGCAATATGAAGTAAGTCATTATATTTTCCAATATAACTTCAGTTTTTGAATAGTTTACTAAAATAAACGATTTAAGGGGCTAGTTCCTTTTTAAATGCCGCTTGAAAATGAAACTTTCCACTATCTGTTAACCTTATTCGCAATAAATTTCGGATGCAGTTCATTTCAAATTTAAAGAAAATAAGCGTGAGTTCAAAATTGAAATGAAAACAAACAATTGTATTAGAACAAAATGATAATGATTATCTTATAATACAGTAGTATTATAATTTTCATAAAATTTAAATGTTCTACCTCCGACATGTATTGTGGATGGAGTTGACAAATTCGATATAAAATTATAATAAGTTTTCTTCAAATGCCTAGGTCAGCCAAAAGTGTTCATGTAAATTATAGTTTGATTAATTTAATATCGCGTGTATATCAAAAGATGAAATTATTTAAAAACTAGTTAAGTAAAATAAAACGAAACTCATCCTACAAAAATCGCGATGTTGCTGTGGAATTCTAACTGCGCGCACTCGGAGTTTTACCAGAGTTTGACCGAGAAGACAAAGCAGTTCGCTCAGAAGTGCGGGCACTTGAGGCTTCAGGGGGCCCAGGGGAAGGGGAAGGGAGCCCCGGGGACGCCTCGCCCCCACAGATCCTCCGGCAAGCCCCCGCGGGCCCCCAAGTCCATGTCCAGGTGGTACGTCAAGGTAAGCTGCTAAGCCGCCATTGATTTGTCTGTAATTTATACGAGTAAGACAATGGTCGACGTTTCACAGTGATTTTTATGCAGTGAACCCTCATTTTAATGGACAATATTTTTTTTAGATAATACGTAATTTGTAACACGATTCGATTTTTTTTTGTAGAATCATAAATATGTTTTGTCATATCTTAGGTAATAATAATAAACAAAAATGCTAATTTTCTAAATATTTTACATAATGATCTATTTTTATTTTGTATAAGTTTAAGTCTACCCATCACGTCGTCTAGTTCTATGGAACGCGTTATTCATCAAATATTTGTTTGACCCATAAACCTACAAAAGAGCTTTAAATAAATCTCCCCCTATTTAATTTACATTCCCTCTTGGATTTTCATTTCATAATGGAATCTCTGTTCACCCTCACTACGCTCTACTCTCTTCCCACTCGCGAGCCAACCCTCAACCAACCCTCCTCGACATGATTCAATTTATTTTTAGTTAGATGATTCTCCATAGGTGCTCTTCAACGAGAGATCTACATAATAAAAGGTTAATCAAAAATAATTGCAACCAAGAAAGCAGACAGGGTGTAAGTGCTATCCAGTTATTATTCAATAATTTGTATAATAATACTTTATCGATAAATGATTAAGATATATTGATAGCTTCTTTGCATACCCGGATCAGATGTAAAGACTGATGTCAATGTTTTTTTAAATTGTCAGTGCAATATCTTTATAACTATGCTGTATAATCTTCATCTTTAACTATACATCACACAATTTTAACAGTAATATCGGATGGTAAGCTTAATTTTGATTAGTATAGCCCAAAGCCGCACCCCACCGGAAACCCGGCTCTATTCGATTCCATTGAAGATTAACTCTTAAAAATATGAAAAGGTAGTAGGTATTTTACACAATTAACCCCATAAATAATAATCATTTTGTATAATTGCTGATACAATAATAATACAAAATTATTTTATTTTTCTTGTTTAAAACATAATTTTTGTAGAATTTTAAAAGACTGCCTATTTTTTTCGGACGTACTTATATGGAAATATTATCAGTTAGATAAACTGTGAGAATTATTGTTTTTTTTTTAAATTTACTAAATGTAACCTCCAGTTAATTGTCAAACAAATTACTGGAAATTTCTGCAAGGAAAATTGTGCAAGTTAAGATATATATAACTTGGAAATTCATAGTTTATCGATTGTGTCAAGGTTTTACAATGTAGGTTTCATTCATGTCTTTTTTCCTATTAGACACGGTTAGATTCCAATATTTAATATCAACGAAAAGTTATTTTCAGTAATTCAACTGGATTAATTATTTAATTGTTAAATACTGGTATAATTGTAGTTTTGTGTATAGTTACGAGTATACGCAGGTTTAGTGTATTTTTACTATTTGCAGGATCAAAACGATTCGGTTTGTATTTAACATTAATTTTTGTAATATATACTTGCTAATTTTATCATTGTATTAGTTCAAACCATCCTATATTTTGTAAAGTTTTATTTTAAATGTCTGCATTCACACTTCTTTTTAATTTTGTGAGTCGTTCAATTATCACTCGTATCATTACCTTCTTCAAGTAGGTACTCCTCGTATCAATCACTTATCGTGTAGACCGAGATCACAGGCTCCCAACCTTTTTTGTTTAGCGCCTCCTCTGCCAAAATTTCTTGTTAACGGGACAAGTAAATTGGCAGAATGTCTCTCCAGAAGAGATGGGAAAGGAATACAAATAAATCGCTTACTTCCCAGCCCTTCCTTCTGTCTCCTAGGACTTCGATAGCGCATAGAAGACCTCACCAGCTCCGGTACTGGGGGACGGTACCGCTACCGTTGGGAATCACTTATCTGAATGCTTGGAATTCGGGAATTTGGCATTAGTCACATTGTTTACTCACAATAATGATTGAATATCTGAGTTAGTGTATTTGTGTCAAGTTTATCACAACATGTGGATAAAGTCGGTTAGTGCAGGTCGGGATAGTACTGTCAGTTCTGTAAGATAAACATTGCATCGTTCATTCTTCGTTACGAAAGATTTCTGTTATCTGACCTATTTCAGTTCAGATATCTATTAAATATTGATTGAAACTAGATCCAATCTATTTAGTTAGATAAATTCACGGACATTATTCAAAGTATGTATGTTTTATATATAAGTACATTCCTGAATCTATTCGATGAAATCAATTTAATGGGATATCAAATTTAATTCTTCTACACATTGCGAATTATTCAAATTTCATATATGTATTTACTTATACTTGTTAATCGACACACCCGTCCACCTCCTTTTATCGAAAATCTGACAGAAACCAAAATTATTCAAGTGTAAAATCCACGTTAATATTTTCTTTTTGGTGGTCATATTTTTCATCAGATATTCGATGTTATGGTTAAAATTTTAGATTAACTTTATTTGAAATAAAATCACGGTCCAAATGGGGTGTTTTTGAGAGCTTTTGAAACGAAGTAATCGTTATTAAGGCTTTATCTATTTTATTTATCTCTTCTTTAAAAACATAATTTATTACGAATCTATATGTATAATATTATATGTATAACACACCTATATCTACTTTAGTCCGCTGTGAATCTGACATGTGTCAATTGTATCTATTATTTATCAACGTATTTCCGGGAAAAATCTCCATACTCGCAATGTAACATAAAACGTCGTACCAATGTCCATACACATAGTTTGTTCACGGACTAGGTACTATGGGAAAATTCGCCCACGCTTTTTACGAATTTTCACAAGACGCGCGTCGCGAACCGCCCCGGCCCGTGTGGGTCGATTCGATGGATTCTACGAATTCTTTGTCGACTCCCCTTACATTATTAAAACTTTTACGATTTTCGGAATTGCGAAGTAATTTTCTACACTTGAACCCACTTGGCCCCGAAATTTAACTATACGTTCGTTTATTTTTTTGTCTTTTGTGATTCACTTTGAATTCCGATTAGATTTCTCATTTATTTGCTACGTGTTTTTTTTTGCAATCTACGCAAAGTTTTGAGAGTTTTTCTATCTAATAATTTGTAGTCCTTGTGGGCTGGGTCCTTAATTTTATTTGATGATGAATAATGAACCAAATCGCATTTTTTTAAATCCACCAATAGTATTGAAAAATCACACAAATTTTATCGTGTTTTGTATTGTATAATATTGGGATATATTTATTAGTACGAATTTGAAACAACACATTTAAAAAATATGATATTTATCTTTCGTTATAAATTTTATCACAATATACTGTTATACTTATTGTTTTTTTTTATTTTTTTATTAGACATTTTCCTATCTACATAATATTTTATGCATTATGTTTGCGGTGTTGTGCGGTTTTCATAAATTTTAATTGCTTAAAAATATAACATGCATATATCTTAGCATCTATTCTTTTTTATTATTACGACTATACGTTTTTAAAAAAAAATTAAAAACCCATTTAATAAATAAACTATTTTTTCGGGGTATCACTCGGTTATTAATATCATCCTTTACTTTCGAATGAGAATATTATTTTACCTTCAACCTCTCGCATAGTACCCAATCGGGTCAATTTAAGTTAAACCTAGGAACTGAACCGCTATTGTTAGATCTATTACCGAAAACTTCAAAGGTCTTGTTTCAGCTTTTGTTATAGGGAAACGCCTCGCATAATTGCTTTCAGTGTTCCCGTTCGCAGCTTTAATTTATTGTTCCATGAAATAAGTTTTGCCAAATTTCCCGAGGTACTTCAACTCACAACTTACACAGACATAAATTAGCGATTATAACTCTTACCTCTTGGACAAGAAACTTCGGTTTTGCCGTTGTTTGGACACTTTGCTACGACTATGATCAGGTACCATATTGAACTTGCAGAAACTTGACTTGTTGCTCCTCCCTCCTGAGGCTTTGATATTCGAACGATCAAATTATACAAGTTTTTTTTTTTTTTTCATTAAAATATTAATTTAACTGTAGTTTAAAGTCCTATCGGCGAATAAAAACATCAAAGGCAATCAAATGGTGTTGGCGACGAGTGCTGCGGGATTCCATAAGCTGCCAGACGTACAAACGCCTCAGTCAGGTATCTAAGAAAAATCTAACGTATTGAGATCAAATTGAGATAAAAGGAATTGATAAAGAAAGGCCTTTTTCAAATGCATATATAATTTATTAAAATACGTACTTTGCGCTGTTGAGCAATACGCTATTTCATTGCTGCATATTATAAGTTCTTAAATACTATTTAGTAATTTACTAAAATGGGGAACAATCTATTTCCAGATTAGTATTGGTTTATCTTGGTCTTCTAAATCTAAACGATAAAAGTGCGTCGACAAGCGTGCGGCTGTGGTTATCGTTTATTAAATATTCCAATTGGGCTCGTACGATGTTGTTTTTTACAACCTCAAAAAAAAAATCATGCGATAAAACGTAACTTTGCATAATATCGGATCGATTAAAAAAAGTAGGTAGTGGATGGAAATCGTGATAGTTTTTGGACGACAGGTCTATACCCCACAGCCAAACTTAAAAATAAAATAAAATAAAACTCTTATACAAATATAGTGTCAGTGAAGAAACATTGTATTTCCTGCTGCCATTATGTTTTGTTAAGTTATAAAGATATTCCGATTGCAAAGACGGATCAGTGAAATGTAATTTGTAGATAATTTTTGGTATGTATTTTAATAAACAATTTTTATTTACTATATTTTCACATGTCTGTTTACGTGTAATGAATTAAATCAATATTTTTCGATCGCTAAAAATAAAATCAATAAGTTCAAAGCTGAGCCTAAGCCGTAGTTTATTTATCCCCAATACCTGGTTAATACTTTATTCATTCATCTTCACACTTCGTACGTTTGCTTTTGCATACATTTGTGACTTCAGTTTATTTTTGTAAAACTTCGATATATTTGTATAACATCTTGTACTACAAAAAAGTGTTTTTATTTAGTGTAATTGGGAATACTCTGGATACAAATTTAAAATAACCTATTTATATTTAAAGCGCAAAATTTATTTGTGGCTGTATTATAATATTACAATTATAATTTATGTCATATACGTGTATTATTGAATCGCGTTTAACGAAATTCTTTCAAACGCTTTAACGACTTGTCATTCTAAAGTCAGCTGATGACAACAGCTGCAAGTCTGTCATTTTTCTTATGTTTTGTAATGCTTGTCAAAAAATGTCACAGCAATAATTAGGGTTGAACAGCATTTTTTAATGACTAAGCAAGCCATGACATTGAGGATCGGTTTAATATATTTTTATTGTATGGACTTTTCGTTAAAATCTGAAATTGGTCCCTTTTTTCAATCAATTTTGTGACCGGGACTTGAGGCGTGGACCTAGCCTATAGGCCTATATTTTAGTCTCGAATCACTAAGAATCGGAACATTATTTTTGATTGTCTTAAATAAAGAATACATACCTAGAAGTATTATGTATGCGAGTGGCAAAATGAAATGTCTAAGAAGACCGTTTTGTGTCATGTCTGTCGTCCCCAACACCAACTCCCGCATTTCGAAGCTTTATTTGTAGAACCCCCATATAATTACTCGAGAAATTGTCCATGTACTTTAGTGTCTAAGAGTTGTTTTCTTACTAACTGTATAAATTACACAGTCTGGTACATTTCTGCCGCAGGTAATATTATGAATATTGTGTGATTCAGATATCCCATTAGTTTGGCCCGCAAGCCGTTTCCGCTGTTGCGCAATTAAATTACCATTGTTCATTTGTTCTATGTTCTTAAATTGATTAAACACTATTTTACAACGTACATTTTCGCTTTTATTTCTCCTGAAATAAAATATCTAAATCACAAGCTTCTAACCCTTTTTGATCTAGTGCCCCCCTCCCTCCTGTCAGTATTCTCGTCCAGAGGGAAAGGAAGGAACGCAAATTCCTCAGTAAAAATCAAATTCCTCAAAAACTCAGGAGTAGTGATAAAATATATTACAGATTACCTAGCCCCCCCCCTCACTTTAGTTTCCTAGGACTTTGTACCACCAAAGTAGGCCTCTCCAGTGCCCACAAGCCCCCCCTATTTGGATCCTATACTCTAATTACAAAAATACAAACTACATAAATGAAGTATTATAGTGTATGTATTGTTTTGTGACAATTTAATGGTTTTTATAATTTCTTAAACATAATATTAATCCAATGTGTGTGAAGACTTCCATTAATGTTAAAATTATAATTAAATTATTACTTTAAAAAAACATTCTGTTTTTCAGGACCTGTGTCATACCTCATCTAAAATAAGACATTTTCTATGAAATTTACATGCAAAACAAACATACTTATAATGAACTAAATGAAACATATTTACTTCCTCGGCGAAGATTCATGGTTTAAAAAATAACATTAGCATAAATTGTAAGTTTTAGATGCGAAATTAGAATTATCATGTCTATCAACTCTATTGGAATTTTAATATGAATTTTAACACCCACATTATTCATTCAGCTCCCGTTTATATTAGCCAATAGATTTTCCCGCCAAACTAGAGCTAAATTAAAATCAGCTGTTGGGTTAAATCGTCGGCATTTTGTCCTACACACGGGAGACGAGTACGTAATCGTTCATATAAATCATTATGATTCATAGATTGGTTTCATATGGAATACTAAATATTTTACAAAAAAAACTATGGTATTTATTTCATACAAACTACTTTTATTGATGTGTTGTATAGATATTGCTTTATTAAACTCCATTATGGTATTATTAGGTAATAATGTAAAAATGTGCTTATTCTCTGTGTATACAAATTCGTTTTGTTACCATACTAAAAATAGGGAATTGTACGTAGTGATTTAGCCCCATTTGAAATTGTTATGTATAATTAAGTTAGGTTAAGTATTTCCTTTTTGATCGGCGGCTGGTGATTGTGTATTTTTCTCATTAAACCATAAAATAATTTGGGAAATGAACATTCGATAAGATTACTCATTAATGCCAAGTTATGATGGATACAATAAATATTTACAATAAGCATTACCACAATATCTTGGTAATGGTCTATGAGTAAACAATTACGACAAATGCAAATGTGGTGTCAACTGCGACGTCGAAATTAGAGCAATATAGAATTTATCCTGACCACATGTTTTTAGTCACTTCTCTCGAATCATACTTTTCTGAAATGCCGATTCACTGCCAAGATTCTGTGAATACCTTTTTATGTATTAGATTATAGATAGATTATTGACACATGCGTGAATAATCAATTTATATATATATATATATATATATATATATATATATATATATATATATATATATATATATATATATATATATATATATATATATGTATATATATATATATTTTTTTTGTCCGCCTCCGTAGTGTAATGGTCAGCACGCTCGGCTACCGTTCTGGAGGTCCCGGGTTCGATCCCCAGGGGGGGGGGGTCAAATAAATATAAGTGATTTTTTCACTGTAATATTTACTCAATATTACCCTGGACTGGTACCTGAAGCGGAGGGCTGATCACCTTTCCTTCATTTGTAAACGATCAAGATAACACTGCGTTTATATGAAGCAGTGCCCTATGCACCATTGGGGTGCGGATAATATAATATATATATATTATATATATATGTATATATATATATATATATATATATATATATATATATATATATATATATATATATATATATATATATATATATATATATATATATATATATATATATATATATATATATATATATATATATATATATATATATATATATATATATATATATAGGGTCCGCCATCTAAAGTTTTTTTTTTCAACTAGTGCTTATTTCGTGAATGGTAACACTTAGCTCATGTCTGATTTGACAGATAATTAGTTTTATCCTTCCGCTGAGCGAATATGGTTGTGTATACGCTTGAACAACGCTGGGAAATATTGCGACATTACTTTGAAAATCATGGTAATGTTGCAGAATGTGTGCGAAAATTGCGTACGGTTTTTGGAAGAAGAGAAGCACCGTCAGCTCCGTATGTTCGTTATCTTGTGAAAAAAGTGAAAGAAACTGGCATCCTCATCGATAAACCAAAGCGTGAAAAGCCAAAAACAGTGCGTACACCCGAGAATATCGATGTTGTGGCAGAAAGTGTGCGTGAAGCGCCATCAACATCAATTCACCGTCGTTCTCAACAATTGAACATTTCGGAGACATCATTGAGACGAATTTTGCATAAAGACCTTGGTATGACGCCATACAAAGTCCAATTGGTTCAGGAGTTGAAGCCAACTGACCATCCAATGCGTTTTCGCTTCGCTGAGTGGGCCTGCGATCGACTTACAGAAGATGCCGATTTTGCCAAAAAAATCATCTTTTCGGATGAAGCTCATTTTGATCTTGGCGGGTATGTAAACAAGCAAAATTGTCGTATTTGGGGCACAGAAAACACGCACGCATACATTGAAAAGCCGGTACACCCAAAACGAGTCACTGTTTGGTGCGGATTTTGGTCCAGAGGCATAATTGGGCCATTTTTCTTTGAAAATGAGCAAGGAGTGGCCGTTACAGTCAATGGCGATCGTTATCGGGCCATGTTGAACGGATTTTTGTTCACAAAAATTGAAGAGGAGGATATTGGCAACATTTGGTTTCAACAGGACGGCGCTACGTGCCACACAGCCGAAGCTACGAAGTTTTTTTTTTATAGCATTTTCAAAAAAAAAAAGTTATTTGGCGGACCCTTTATATATATTTATATCATATATATATGAATATATAGGTAGAATGATGACTGACCGGCCAATGAGGTCGTTAGTCATGTGAATACTTAGATTTCCATATATTCTTATCTCAATAAACTTCTTAATAAATGTTGAGATATTAATAAAATATCTATTATATCAGAAATTCTCTCTTGAGTCGTATTTTTTCTTAGCGATGTTACGTTAAAGATAATTTCCCGATCGGATTAACTTTCTTACATTAGGTCGTCGGTCATGTGGACAAGGCATGCTTGTAAGACCCCATTTAAAACGGGTAAGGGTATTATTTGTCCGCTTCAGTACTCGTTCACAAAGCGTGGTGACTAACGAACTCAGGTGTGAATAAGTCGGGAAAACCTTTGTTGTTAAACGATAATATTTACCGATCCTAATCTAGCTGCGTTATCACCATATTGTGTGTGAAATTGTTTGTCCTAGTGAGTTGTTAAGTTGATATTTTGCGTTGTATGGGGCCATACTGTGCCTTGAAGTTACGCAATACTGTATTATAACTCTTTGTACATGTAACGCACTTTAGTAATGTATACACAATTATATAAGTCACTAATATTTACATTAGAGTTCCTTTGTAAGTATATTTATTATTAAGAAATTATTTCTCCTTATTTTTTTTAAACTACAATGTCGATGCTTTAATAATTAAAACTATTTTTTGTTAATCTAATGTAATGTCTATTATTGTTAATGTAACTAAACTATTGTTTATAATATAATTTTTTTATATGTAAGCTGTACAATTCCCGGATAAAAAAAAATCAATTCTGGGTTGCCGAGACAAGTAAGAATTTACAAAGATCACTTAAATATTTATAACGAAATTTAAAAATTAAATAAAAAAATAATTAAATAAACTCATATATAGTATTAAAATGTACCTTTTTTGATACGCTAATAAAAAAGGATAGGAAAAAATATATGCCATATAATATTTGAAAAATATATAAGAATCAGAAGATAATAAATAACTTAATTATACATTCTGGTTCGAAAGAAAATAACGGATGAAAGTAAAGATGATAACAAAACAATAAATGAGAAAAATATGCATAAAAAATTTATCAGTTGATGATCTCTACAAAATGATAAATGCAAGACGATTATTGTAACAGTGTATAAGTACTATATGTTTGTGTACGAATCTGTCAAATAATAAAATGACTCAACTGCTGTCAGTATCAAATGCAGCAGACAGACTGATTTTTGAAATTTATTAATTCGGTCGCATCACTCCGCTGCTTCACGAACTGCACTGATTGCAGTTTCCCGAAAAGATAGAGCGTAAACTCTGCTTTTCTATAAATTAATACATAATACGGCTCCAGATATCTAGAAAATACGAATTATATGGTAAGACGACTAACCCTGCGATCAGTTACAACAACTGTCATGGATAAAGTGATCTTACCAGTTTGCATCTAACGCATTAAATTTGGCGAGCGTGCCTTTGCTGTTGCAGCACCAAAGACATGGATATCTTCTACCAACAGTTACAAACCAGTGAGAGTGAGATGATGAGTAACTTTTTCTTATAATTTAATCACATCGAAGCGCCCTTGGGACTACGAAAATGGCGTTGTGAAAATTATCCACAATTATTATCACTTACTTCTCCCTTGTAGTGTAGTGTAAGTAGGTGTAAGTGTTGTTTGCTATCAGCTAAATTATCATATAGCCAGTGAATGGTCTCGTTATTATTATATTTGCATGGTACCGCACAGCACGATCTCCGTAACAATCATTGCCTAGTTGTATTATCTAGTTCCTGCCTATCGCCTACCGCCTACCGCCTACCGCCTGCCGGCGCGGCGCGTGTGACCTCCCGTGATATGTGTGTAGCGCGCGGTGTGGATGTAGATAGCCCTCGGATGACCTCACAAGGAGTATTACCATTCGCTATAGCGCTTGTGACTAGCGAGTAGCTTGTGTCGTTTCTCTCACTATCGATCGCGTGAGTAACATTACTTAGGGCTTTTACACACAGGGATTTCGTATTCTCGTAGGTCACGTAAAAAACCTACAAATATACATACTTATATCTACTTTTTACTAGTAGGTAGGTACTCACAATGTCGATTCAATGGGTTTGTACGCATTAGCAATATCTCTCTTCTATCAGTACGGGTGTGCAACTCCGAGTGCCTTAGCCGTTATTATTATTCTTATTATTATCTCTCTTTAATCCCCTTTTGGTAAAGTCCTTCACACTGCGCTTTTCAATTTTACATTATCTTAAACTATCAAATATTGTATATTCCAGTCTTATGTCCAAAAATCTGAAGTGCAAAACTTGACAAAATGGTCTTGACTTGATAGAATTTACGATTATGTTAACACCGCATCGATCCGATGCAGTGATCTTTTCATTTAAAATGTTACATTTTTTTCTTTTCTTAAATATATACGAGTATGATACCTAAAATTTTATCACTGGGATTTTCACCACCATGTATGTTAATTATTTGATTATTTTTTGCTAAAAAAATATTTACTTTAAAAAAAAAAAATTATAACTAGCGATGTTTTTTTTTATACGAATACTCGGCAACGCCTACGTTCAGTTTTATAATGACAAAAGCTGGGTAGGTATGTAATGGATAAATAAAAAAATATATATCAAGATTCTTCAAATGATTTTAGTGTCACGCGTCGAATATCTCGTCTTTGAAGGGCATTATAAAAATTCCATTTCATCTCACTGTCTCCACTATTTCATCTTAAGTTTTCCCTATCTATTGATCCTTGCGAAGCTTACAAAAAGTCGTGTTTCTATTTAGTTGGTGCAGGTTCTTGGAGCCTTCGTTCTCAGAAACCCTCAAGAACACGTTTCCATTAATATATTACCCTTAAAATATGGACTGCACAACTTAACCAGAATCGTTGGCTAGGCAGAACGAATTCCTCACTTCTCCTGTGTAACATAATTCACTAAATATGTGACGGTCTAAACATGTTACAAGAGCACTGTTTGGTCAAAAATTAAAATCTCCGCTCCGTATGATGCAAATACGTAAAATATCTTTATCCATCCTTGTCTGAGGAGATTGGAAAAAGTCTTCGAAATATGGATTAAAATATTACAAATGCCACCTGAGCGCGACTTATCCTCCATTCTATTAATTTTAACCAAAGTTTTAATTGAGTTGTACGAAAGTTTGCGATGTTAAACTGTCACTTCCATCAAAAGTTTATTAAGATCCTTCGGGATATTTTCTGAAAATTCATGAAATGAATGTGAATGACATTATTGATTTGACTCAAAACAAAAAATGAATAAACTAAGTCCGAAAATTTTTACTTTGTGTTACACCCGCACTCCTCGAAGGTTACCCAAGGACTATCTCAAGTGAATAACGCTTCCTTCCTTACCTTATTTGCTGTGTTTCTATATCTCTGTCTCGATTATAATTTCAATCCCCTATATAATGTATTTTACTTGTCCACGAGTATTTACTACGCTTTGATAAAAAAAAAACTCGTATGACCGTTTTGTACGTGGAAACTCTACCGGACTGATAAAGGTCCGTCAAATTTTGGGATTTGATGAGTTACGAGTACGGAATGAATATTGATCCAGATGTGAAGGGAGCTTTATATTTTTACTTCATCACTCAATGTCTCGACTGACTTATTGATAAAACTAGAATAGTACTTACAGTTTCATGTGAACCCTGACATCATTGATTGAACGCTTTATAGAGGTTTATGTTAGTTCCTCTTTAATGATGAACATGTTTTCTTTATTTTTATTCTGAAGAATAATGCCTCTTTGTAAATGTTGATACTATGATTAACAAATTAAAATAAATATAAATATAAAATAAACGCTTAAAACGCTCGTGCTTGCCTTGATTTTCCGGTGCTTCAGATTGAGTCTCTGCACATTTTATGAAATGATGAAAGTACGTTGGCAAACCTGCGGTTTCTGTGTAAAGAGTATTGGAATCTAAATGAAATATTTTTTAAATATTATTTTTACAACGAACCCAAAAGTTCTAGTTTCAAAATAAATGTAATGTAAAAATACATATTGTAAATTCAAGATCAATTTAATGAAAACAAGGTGGGTCAGAATCGAGAACATTACTGACGATAGGTCGGTACCCCATAAATTAACTTAATTTTAGTAAATAAAAGTTGATTATAAAATAATAACAGTAAAATATGGAAATACCTAGGCCCTTACAATTTATATACGTGCGTACGAATATTAAGGATGTGTGCTAGGAAATCGTTAAATTTTTACGTTCAGATGTCATTGTCGTAAGGTTTTGGTTAAACGTGGTTCGTGGCCTTTCCAAGTGTTATTTGACATTATTTGATGTTTAATGATCCTTGTAATAATCTGAATTTCCCCTTGTTTCAGCAGCCCACGTGGCGGCTGTGGGGCGAGGAGCGCACTGACGGAGCCATCTTCACGGTCTACCTGAAGAAGGTCCGCTACCATCGCCCGACCAAGAGTGCCTCTAGTGTGAGTATAGTCATGTTTTTACCTCTCGACTCTTCCTGATTTCGCTGACTTTAATTTAGATCCAAGATAAAAACCCGGCGCGTCAACATTCCTGTAGGTACGTCAACACCTCGTTATCTTAACATCCTGGCATCCTGACACGACCGAAATACGACCGGTGCCTACTATGCCTTATCCTTACCCAACCCTACTGCCTATCCTGAGGCTAAAACTCCGTGCACGTCACTGCTTACACGTAAATATCCCGTCATGTCAATGTCCATGTACGTCAACATATCGACATCTTTATGCGCTATCTGAATTACTTCAATAGGTAGGTATTATACTCCATGATTTCAATTTTAACCTTGGCCCAGACAAACGATATCGTTCGTTGCGCTACTAAATCTCATAAATTATCAGTGCATCAAGAACGGGACTATGCTGTTCATTGTCGCTCTACTGAAAGTAAGCACATTTTTGATCTGCTGAAAATACAGTCCAAATAATATCGAACGGCAATATTACAATCATACCGACCGTTACCTGTTGTGCTTAAATATATCACCATTTTATCGGAGCTTTTTTTTACATGCATCAAATATGACTGCAAACAATTTTGAATGTTGAATTTGCAATTTAGAATGAGTAAAGGTAGCACTACGCAATACCAATAGCGCGCCACACAGAGAGCATGAAAATGCATGATGGATTGATATAAAAAAAATAGGTAATACATTTTTAACTCTTTTGTATGTAATATTCGCGATAAGATAACAAATATTATGTAGCGAGTAGGTAATCTCCTCGTGGGTGGGTGGGTAGGTAGGTACTCCTCAAATTAATTAAGAACTTCGATCTATACTGCTATGCGCCATGACACACCCATACATAGTATTAGATTGTATGAGATAACAATGTCGGTACCTATAATGTGTATTTTATGTATAACATGTGTTCACGGTTTGTTGCTATTATCCTACAGTTTTATGAGCTTGTTGACTCGACACATATTTGTAGTAACATAAAACCTTAGGTTTTAAA
The DNA here is from genome assembly GCF_059751285.1 of Brachycentrus maculatus. NCBI lineage: Eukaryota > Metazoa > Arthropoda > Insecta > Trichoptera > Brachycentridae > Brachycentrus > Brachycentrus maculatus. Next base: position 300,986 of record NW_028281008.1, on the reverse strand, counting down.
TGAAGCAATCAGGCTGAGAAACTCATAAAAACTTCGACCCTACCCTGCACAATTTTATGTAAACAATAGTTAATTCCATATACTTCTTCGTTCATGTTGAGATATCAATAAAAAAGATTAATATGAATAACTCCTAAGTGGAGCAAAACCAACATTTATAAATAAAAATTTGGACACACTCAAAATATTGTGATTTAGAGGCTTTTATATATGAAAAGATGAGTCTTATTGTGTGATCGAAACTGGTTGTAATTCTAGATCATCCTTAAAAGTGAGGAAAAACGGTTCTAGCCACTTCAAAGGACCTGTAACTACTGGTAGTCCAGACAACCATCTAGCCATCTACCAGTGATATGTGAGATAAAGTCGTTTTAGTGTAATAATAATAATAAAACCCTTATCCGCACCCCAATGGTGCATAGGGCACTGCGTCATATAAACGCAGTGTTATCTTGATCGTTTTACACATGAAGGAAAGGTGATCAGCCCTCCGCTTCAGGTACCAGTCTAGGGTAATATTAAATAAATATTACAGTGAAAAAATCACTTATATTTATTTTACCCCCCTTGGGAATCGAACCCGGGACCCCCAGAACGGTAGCCGAGCGTGCTGACCATTACACTACGGAGGCAGACAGATTAGTTTTAGTGTAATCGATTTAAATTATAGTTTTTAGATAAACTCTCAGATCTCTTCGCAAACGCTCAAGGCAGTCAGGCACCTCGCGTCTTCGCTCGCCACCTCGAAATTGCATTACTTTTACACGTTTTTATGACGTCATCATCCTAGACACTAGACACAGTGAATAGCCTTCATGCTGTATCACTACGTAATAGGTTATATTCACTGTCATTCTACGTAATAGGTTATATCGGACTAAGGTTCGCACTAAACTGCTCGCTCTAAAACAACAGTCGTTACTTTTACTAGGTACTGATAATAGTAATAATACATATTGTCTAAAATCAATAATGAATATATACAC